>NC_056746.1:1031551089-1031743589 GCF_019279795.1 Protopterus annectens | reverse complement strand
TATATATATATATATATATATATATATATATATATATATATATATATATATATATATATATATATATATATATATATATATATATAAGGGAAAGAGCATAGCTACTAGTAAAGCCTGATGCTGTTCTCTTTCACTGTCACTCTAGAAACTCTTTCTTATTATAAAACAGGTAGTATATGACATTTTGAAAACCTGCATGGAAAATATGCACAGAAGTAAATGGAATGCATTTGATCTACATTAGTAGAATGAGCAGAAAGATTTCAGAATTTTTTTTTTTTTTTTTTTGTGAATGAATACATTTAGCAGTTACTATTCAGCCTACGTTTTATCTGCATATGTTGCAAGCTGAGGAAAAAGTGATAATCTGTGTACATCTCAGTAGAGGAATGTCTTACACAAATGTGTAATTCAGAGATGTGCCCCTGGATTCACTACTCTTCTGTGCAGGACTAGCTTAGTTCTGCACGGAAGCGCCTGTGTAGGAGGAGGACGGCAGCGTGCCATGCATATTAATGAAGGCGCACTGCCTGACCTCCTAGGCTTACACGGAGCATGTACGAGTGCAGGGTTGTCCCTGCAATGTAGAACAGCACAAAGTGTAAATAAATGAGCGGGACTGCTCATAGGTGTCTGCATATCCCCACCAACAGTCCCCCATGTGTACAACAGCAACAGGACATAAAAATTAAAAGAAGAAACCCCTTTATTTTTTTTAAAACTCCGAGTACAGCTAACTGTAGGTACGCAGGTGTGCCCATTGCTTAGCGATGGTTAAAGAAGCTTAAAAGGCTGAAGAGGATAACAAGGAAGATATATGCAAATGAAGCAGCACAGCAATAGTGTAGTGGGCAGAGCATTTGGCTAACAAGCAGGCATTCCCAGTTCAAGTCCCACTACAGCACAGTCTATTTTACATGGTATAACCAATATTTTTATTGCAAAACCCACTAAATAACATATATTTATGAACTCGAGTACTGCAGGAAATGCACATGTGAAGAGTCAGTATCATAATGAATAAGGCAGTTGTAAGCAGGTGTAAGCACAGATAAGCAGTAGTAAGCATATGTAAGCACTAGTAAGCATATTTAAGTGCATTTGCGCAGGGGCAAGCACTGCCTACACAGGTTAAGCAAAGGAGAAGCTAACTGGGTGTAAGAAACTGTGACCAGAAGTTAGCAGTGCTTACCTCTGCACAAACCTGTCCAAACACACTTAAAACTGCTTTAAAGTGCCTTAATCACTCTGTATCCAATGGGCTTTGTTCTGCCCAGCAACAACATAAACAGCCATGCAGGTCTCAAACCCAGGATCCTATACACCATAGTTCCAGTAGCTATCCACCAAGCCATCACAGAACTGCAGAAGAATGAGGAGGTAGTAAACATGTCCTCACCATAGTATAACCAAACTGAACCTGTGAAAGGCATCAGTATACAGTCATATGTGCCATAACTGACTACATAAAGTACAGTTTTGTACCTACCATAAATGTAGATGTTCGAAGATCCACATTGCTGCAGTCCTTACATATGGGTAGTCCGCTGTCCTCGGTCGGCCCGAATACCAAAGTATTAGGCTGACGTCGGTCATGGGCGCTCAGATCTGACATCAGAGCGTCAGGGTATAAAAGCGCATGACCGACGTCATATCCTCAGTCTTTTCTTGCCCCAGATGTCAGAAGGCCCTAAAAAGAAAGGCCACAGCCCAAAAACAGGATACCTCCCAAAAACATGCCCAACAACAAGCATCACCCAAACCATATAAGCATGCCAAACTACAGAGGGGAAGGAGGGAGGTGGACTGCAGCAATGTGGATCTTCGAACATCTACATTTATGGTAGGTACAAAACTGTACTATGTTCTTCATCTCACATTGCTGCAGTCCTTACATATGGGTAGAATCCCAAAGCAGAGGTAAAGGGAGGATGGCAAAATCATAAAGCATTAGGGGCTGCTAAAATGCCCTGTAATATTGCAGTGGCAAATCCAGCCCTAGACTTAGAATAAAGAGGAAGGTGGTAATGCTTGGAAAAAGTATGTACTGAACTCCAAGTGGCTGCTTCCAAAATATCTTTTGTAGCTACCCCCCTTAGAAAGGCAGTAGAAGTGGCAGTAGCTCTAGTGGAATGAGGTCTGATTCCAGCCAGAATCTCCTTACCATGATGGGAATAACAGAAAGAAATACAAAACCCAATCCATTTAGAAATAGTTTGTTTTGAAACAGGTTTTCCCTGAGAACCCAAAGCAAAAGAAACAAACAACTGCTGAGACTGCCTGAACCCCTTGGTTCTGCTCAAATAATAACGTAACTGCCTGTGAATATCCAAAGTATGCAAAATCTTCTCCCCTTTATTTTGAGGGTTTGCATAAAAAGTAGGCAAATGAATAGTTTGGTTCAAGGCCACACTAGAAACCACTTTAGGCATAAAAGAAGGATTAGTACACAAAGATACCCTATCCTTATGAAAAATCAGGAAAGGTTCCACTGCCATAAGGGCCTGTAATTCAGAAACCCTTCTTGCAGAGGTAATGGCCAACAAAAAAGCAGTCTTCCATGATAAATACTTTAACTCAGCAGTAGCTGCAGGCTCAAAAGGTTGTAGAGTAAGCTTTTCCAACACAAAATTGAGATCCCAAGCAGGAGTAGGAGCTCTACGTGGGGGTCTTATGTTCTTTGCCCCTCTAAGAAATTGCTTAAACAAAGGATGGGAAAATAAAGGAGGGTCACAGTCATAGTGAGCAGAAATGGCTGCAGCATGAACCTTTATCGAGGAGAAAGACAAACCCTTGTCCAATAACTCAGTAAGATATTGAAGAGAAACACTTAAATCAGGCTTGGAAACATCAAAGTCCTTCGCTTTGCTCCAAAGAAAAAATCTCCTCCATTTATCAGCGTAAACTTTCCTTGTACTAGGCCTTCTGGCCTCCAAAATAACATTCAAAACGTGTTGTGGAAGCTGAGACCCTCCAGAGTCTAAAACAGAATATGCCAGGCTGTGAGATGCAGAGACTGAATCTTGACATTGAGGAAGTGATTGCCCTCCTGAGACAAAAGATGCGGAATCAAAGGCAGAGGCCATGGAGGCTCCCGTACCAAACTCCTCAGTAGTGGGTACCAGTGCTGTCGAGGCCAATCCGGTGCTATCAGAATCATGGATGGCTTGTCTATTCTGGCCTTCAGGAGTACCTTGGGAGTGAGAGGCAGAGGTGGAAAGGCATAGACATGAAGATTGCTCCAACTGAATGATAGAGCATCCACCTTCCAAGCTGTGGGATGAAATATTTTTGTGCAAAACTTTGGCAACTGGTAATTTAGTGGAGAAGCGAACAGATCTATGTCTGGAGTCCCCCATAACACTGTCAACTTTTGAAACACATGAGGATCCAGTTTCCACTCGTGAGGATCCACAATTTGTCTGCTCAACACATCCGCTAAGGAGTTCTGTGCTCCTGGTAGAAACCTTGCCTGAAGATTGAGGTGTAAACTGAGAGCAGTCTCCCACAAAATCATCGCTTGCCTGCAAAGAGGGTACGAATGGGTTCCCCCTTGCTTGTTGATGTACCACATGACAGTAGTGTTGTCTGTTTGAATCAACACCTGTCCTGGGTGAAGTAAATCCTTGAAAGCCATCAATGCAAATTGGACTGCTAACATCTCCTTCAAGTTGATATGCAAATGTTATCCAAACACACCCGTGGAGACAATAATTCAACTGCTGCAAAAAGATGGTAAAAGCAGGTTTAATTCCCAAACGAATCCTTTAGCACAGAGAAAACAGTGGAGACGCTTCGCCTGGACAATTCCAGGCTTTATCAAGTCAGAGTAAAAACAAACTGTGAAAGCACTACCTATATACCTGAATCACATGCTTAAATTGATTGTTAATTAAACAAAATTTAAGCATGTGATTCAGGTATATAGGTAGTGCTTTCACAGTTTGTTTTTACTCTGACTTGATAAAGCCTGGAATTGTCCAGGCGAAAGCGCTTGTCTCCACTGTGTTTTTTCTCTGTGCTAAAGGATTCGTTTGGGAATTAAACCTGCTTTTACCATCTTTTTGCAGCAGTTGAATTATTGTCTCCACGGGTGTGTTTGGATATTGTTCTTAGTTGCTTCTCATTTTTCACGAGTTTTGTTCCTGTTTGGTATCATGACCACCGGCGTAGAGGCGTTCAACCCTGCAGTTACACCCCGCCTGTTACAGGAAACAGACGCTAATCTCCCTGTAACACGAGCGGAATTTAACCAGGTGTTAGACATGCTAACTGAGCTTAAGGGACTGCTAAAACAACAAAGCAAAGACGACGTAAGAACTTCTTCCTCTAATATCGCACCTAGCATTGTTCCACCGATACAACGGTCTACCGGAGGGGAGGTAGACGGAGTTAGGATTCCATCTGAAGTTTCTCAAGAAAACCATGTGGCCCAGGAAAGTACAAGATTCTCTAACAACCGAAGTAATCCAGGAGCTCGTTCCAAAAGCCAAAGACAAAATGAAAGATTTTGATTTTGCAAACTGGCGAACCAGCCCTTTAACTTTAACAAAGGTACTGTTAATTATGTCAACTCAGTGGCTATTGACACAGATTTTACAGCATTTAAAAACAAGCTGTATGCATTAAAAGTAATCAATGTGAGATTGACTATCTGTCAGAATGTGTCAGGACTAAGCGTATCCCTAAGGGCTACGCTTCTTTAAATTTCCTAATTTTGTTAAACAAGGCTCTGCACAATATAAACAGCTTTGTAGTATTTTTGATAGAGCAGGCCTTGAAGTTTTAACAGTTATGATAGAGGAATATGAAAAGAAGGCCAGGGCACTTACAGAGGAATTAAATAATTTACATAACAATGTCATTTCAGACACTGACTTTGGCATGGTCAAACATGACTACGACAAAGTCTTTGATGAAGTTGACCAGTTCTGTTCTAAAATCATTTCCAGAAAGATCAAGAAACTAGAGAGAGATATGCATGAGTATAGGGAAGAGATAGCATATCCCTGTTACAACAAATCAACAAATAATAGTAGATACAACAGTACCTATGATAACGGAACTGATGAAGTTTTTCAGTGCAATTATAATGAAGCTCCACGTAGGAGCGAACGTTTGGCTGAGAAAGATAGAAAGGAACGAAATCAGGATTTTCACTATCCCCCGGCGAGAACCGGGGACGGGGTACAAACCACAGAGGCCAGGGGCCAGATGGAACAACAAATAAGCGTAGGAAGCTACGATGACAAAGCCCTTATCCAACTTCAGTTACTGCTCCATGCCCTTTGGTTGAGTTGGATGCATACTATGATTGCATCCAAATAGTGGATGCAGTCAATTGTAAGGTGTTTAAAATGAATAACTTCAGCATTTATAACTTTACTGATGTTTCAATAGACCCTATAGCCTTTGGTATTTTTACCAAAGGCTTTCAATTTGTACCTTCCCACAGAACTAATTTAGCTAACTTACTGGTAGATCTTAAATTATTTACCAGAGCACTAAATTTGAAACATTTTTTCAAAACACAGTATATAACTCAAATGGGCTTAACAGAAAAGTACATTTAATCCACCCATGGTACAACCTTTGAAACTGTATGAGGAGCTAGTGGAACATGAACTGCGTGATAAGTTCCTTTATTCTACGAACATGCAGCAATCTAATATAACTAAACAAGAACTTGAATACATCTCAATGCTATCCAGGGAACATGTCAGGGTAATGAAGCCGGACAAGGGTGGTGGTGTTGTACTTATGTATGACCACACCTATGAAGAAAGTATACATAATATGCTGCATGATGACCAACAATACTGTCTCATATCCCGTAATGAGTATAACATAGCCCTAGCTAAGATTAAATATACATTATATGATTATCTTTACAAGGAGCTATTAATGAGTAGCTTTATAACTTTCTACTAGTGAATAAACCCAGGGTTCCTATTATTTTCGAATCCCTAAGACCCACAAAGGCATCAGCCCGTTACCATTCAGACCAATTGTCTCAGGTGCAGGTGGGGTAACGGAACCTATTTCTAAATTTATAGATTTTGTCACTAAACAGTACACCCTGGCCATGACCCATGTGATAAAAGACTCATGGGAGTTTCTCAGACTTTTTCCAAAAGAAAAATGCCTCACCTCTTCATTAATGATCACTGTGGATATTAAGGAGTTATTTCCGAGTATACCCCATAGTGTTGGTGTTGAATGGTTTACTGATTTTCTCAAACATGAAACCAGGCTAAGTAGCAATATCATTAACTTAACTTCTGAGTTGTTAAATATTGTTCTTAACAACAGTTATGTGTTTTTTAACGGGGAATTGTTTAAACAAACCAAGGGAGTGGCCATGGGTGCTTCCTGCGCTACCGTATATGCCAATGCGGTATTACATAGATGGGAGCAGGTGCACATTTTCCAGTCCCCTTGGGCACAGTACATCACTTTTTTTGCCGTTACCTGGATGATATTTGTATCATCTGGGACGGCACTAGAGATCAAGTAATAGGTTTTCTGGAATATATCAATTCTTCCACTGATTTCCTTACATTTACTTATGAAATCAGTGAGAATGAGCTTCATTATTTAGATGTAGCAATCCTTAGAGATGCACAATCAATGGAATTATACTCCAAGGTTTATAGAAAACCTTCATTTTCCAATTCTCTGCTACATTTCAACAGCCAACACCCATTCCAACAAAAGAAAGGAATAGTTAAAGGTCTGCTTATTAGGGCATCTCGTATGTGTAGCAGATTGCCTGATTTCATTGCTGAAGCTAACAACCTTAGGGTGATGTTTACAGAGAGAGGTTATCCGGATTATTTGGTGAATAACCTTATCCATGAGATTCTTAGTAAAAGGGACTCATTATATACACCATTGTTTGGGAACAATGATGTTGGTATCCCCATCCCAAGGCCCTCCAGCACACAAGCACAGGAGAATTCTAGCTATTTTATTTATACTTTTTCTGAGAATTCAAGGGAGATAGAGAACACAATCAATAAGTTTTGGTTTGTGTTACAAACCAATGATGAATTTAAAAACTTGATTCCAAAGAGACCAGCTTTTGTTAGAAAAGAGGTCGTAATTTAAAAGAGGTGTTTGAGCAAAGACATATCACTACTTGTATGACAACTCAACAAAGGAATGGCACCTTTAAATGCGGCACGTGCAAACAGTGCCCTTTTATTATCAATAGTAACCATCTATATCTTAAAGCACGTAAAACAAACTTGAAACCACATGGTCACTACACTTGTAACACGAAAGGTGTGGTATACATTGGGTATTGCTTGACCTGTGGCGCTTTTTATATAGGAAAAACTGAAAGGGAATTTAGGAAGCACATATGAGCATATCTATGATATAGGTAGAAAGAAAGATAGTAACGCATTCTATAAACATTCCCTTGGTTGCCCTAATTTCAAACTTGCTTTTATGGTGCTTGAACAAGTTCATCCAAGTAGTAGGGGTGGAGACTGGGAATCCACCCTGGAATTTAAGGAATTAATCTGGCAGCTTAGGCTTGATGCTAGCAGTATACCTGGCATGAATGAGACGCTAAGCATAGGGCCAGTTCTCAAACTTAGAAGAGCCAGATTATAGCTTATAACACACACAATTTTTAATATAGGTTGACATTTTATACAACAAATTCAGTAGCTGACAGTTTGGTTGTTTGGTGTACAGACAACATTTCGTTGTCTATTACAGTTTTATGCTATACTCATAGGCTTAAATGTTGTTTTTAAAAGTTTTAAATGTAATGTTTTAAGAAAATGTGTTATTGTACAGTATATGTTTAATATATTTGTATATGAAATCAATTTTGGTTTACACAAACATTTACATCCCAATAGACTTTTAGTAACAAGCTAAAAGGAAATGGTATATGTCTTTAAATTATTCTCTACTAGCTTGTTTTGTTTAATTAACAATCAATTTAAGCATGTGATTCAGGTATATAGGTAGTGCTTTCACAGTTTGTTTTTACTCTGACTTGATAAAGCCTGGAATTGTCCAGGCGAAAGCGCTTGTCTCCACTGTGTTTTTTCTCTGTGCTAAAGGATTCGTTTGGGAATTAAACCTGCTTTTACCATCTTTTTGCAGCAGTTGAATTATTGTCTCCACGGGTGTGTTTGGATATTGTTCTTAGTTGCTTCTCATTTTTCACGAGTTTTGATATGCAAATGTTGAAGTCTGACAGGCCACGTGTCTTGCACCCATTTTCCATTGAGGTGTGCTCCCCAAGCCTTGTCCGAGGCAGCTGTCATTAGAATCTGACTCGCCTCTGGTCGGGTCACAGAGAGTCCCTTGTTTAGGTGACATTCCTGAGCCCACCACAAAAATTCTTTCTGAATGCAAGGTATTATCTGAATGACAGTGTCTAGATCTTGGCAGTGTTGTGTCCATACATTTTTGAGATACCATTGAAGCTTCCTCATATGCAGTTTGGCATTGGGAAGCACCAGAATACAAGATGCCATGAACCCCAAGGCTTGAAGGACTGTCCTTGCAGTCAGCCTGGACTGTAGAGACATTTGATGGAAATAAAGAGAAAGGCTTCTTTGTTTGTCCGGGGTCAAAAAGGCCATCTGGGAAGCTGTATTCAGTCTCACACCCAGAAAGCACATGTCCTGAGAGGGTACTAGACTGGACTTTGTTTCGTTCACAGAATACCCTAGGCATCTTAACACTACCATCACATACTGTAGATGATGCAGAAGTTCGTCTTTGTGTTGTGCAATAATCAGGCAGTCGTCCAAATAAGGATAAATCTGTATTCCTTTTAACCTGAAAAAGGCTATCACTGGAGCCAGAACCTTTGTGAACACTCTGGGCACAGTAGATAAGCCAAAGGGCAATGCAGAGAACTGATAATGTAAATTTCCAGCCCGAAAACGCAGGTACCTCCTGCAACTGGTCCTGATAGGAACATGAAGATAAGCCTCTTTGAGATCCAGAGTTACCATCCAGTGATCTTTTCCCAACAGAGGTAAAAGCTGTTGTAACGTCAGCATTTTGAACTTTGGAATGTCCAGATAAGTGTTGAGGATAGATAAATCCAAAATTGGTCTCCACGTGTTCCCTTTCCTTGGTACTAGAAACAGGCGAGAATAAAATCCTAGTCCCACTTCTGACAGAGGAACTGGCTGTATAGCTCCTATTTGAAGAAGTAAAGAAATCTGCTTGTGAGCCTCTATCCTTTGCCGAGGAGGGACGTCTGGCATGCCTTTGAAAGGAGGCAATGTATGGAAATAGAACTTGTAGCCTCGGTTTATAATGTCCAATACCCATTTGTCCTGGGTGACTAAAAGCCAGTTTTGCTTGAAGAGTGCTAATTTTCCTCCCAAAGGAGCTGCCAGGGAAGAAGAAACTGGCAGCTGAAAATGCAGGTCATTGGGCCTGTTTACGAAAGGACTGGCCCCTGCCCTCACCTGCAGATTGTGCAGGCGAACTCCAAGTTCTAGGCCTGAATGTACTGTGAGCTCTGCCCCTGCCACGTCTAGATCTACCCCTAGATTGAGAATCAGAAGAAGGGTAGGTCCACCCCTTAGTAGGCCAATTTCTACTAAACTTTGGAGGTTGCACCTGCAAAAAATCTTTAACAGTCTGCATAGACTTAGCCTTGTCTTCCATTTTCTTCAAAACCGACTCCACAGGAGGACCAAACAAAACTTCAGACTGTAAAGGGGCATCCAGAATTCTAGTTTTAACATGCTCGGACAAATTCTGATCCTTAAGCCAGACGTGCCTACGAAGAACTGATCCAGTGGCAGCCACCCTAGAAGAGGCCTGTACAGCATCAAAACCACACTGCAAAGAATGCTTACCCACCTGTTCAGAGACATGTACTAAACCCTGCAATTCTTTACACTCTATGCCCTCTGCCAAAGCATCCACTTTAGATTTTAGCTGAGAAAGGAGGAAATTCTGATACTTCAACATATGAAACTGGCAATTTAAAGCCCTCATTGCTAAAGTAGAAGAGGTATACACCTTCTTACCCCATCTATCCAAAGCTCTAGCTTCCTTATCTAGAGGAACCGGATTCTTTACAACAGAAGCTCTAACACCCTTTGGCCCCTGACTAATAGTTTCTGGGTCCACCCTAGGACTCTTATACAGATATTTATGATCCTCAGGCACCCTGTAATACCTGTCCGGTTTAACTGGCGCAGGAGGCAAAGAATCTGGATTAAGGGAAGCCTCCGAGAAAACATCTTGAACAACATCCAAAACAGGAGGTATAGCCAAGGGTCTATGTTGTGGTAAAAACAAGAATTCCCTAAGCCTCTTTCGTGAATCAGAGAAATCCTGTCCTTCCCACTTAAAATGCTCCCTCATGGAATGCAGAGTTTCTGAAAACGAAAAATCCTCTGGAGGAGAAGCAGAAGGAGTGGAATCCTCTGCATCAGAATCCGAATAAGGGGGAAATATCTTCAGCAGAAGAGTCTGAGTCGTCAGAGGCCTGATCCAAACTTTCCAACTCTGGCTCCACCCTGGGCCTCTTATCAGGAGGGGGCATAGAACCTCTAATTAAAGTAATCAAATCTTCTGCCATTTTAAGCATGTGCTTTTTAGGCACAGACCCTGAAGGAACTGGAGGGACACCAGAGGAAGGCAAAACAGACCTACCCTTAGAAGAAGCCTTAGAAATAGTAGCAGAAGGCCTAACCACCTTAGGCATAGAAGGGAGAACAGTAACCTGAGAGGCCCCTTCAGCTTGACCTGACTCCTGTGAGGCCACATCCTGCAAAATCAAAGTTTCCCCCTGAGACTCAACAGAAACTTCAGCCGGATCCACCTGCTCCACTGTAGCTTCTGCAGGACCGGAGTCCGAAACGGACGAATCAACCTGTCTAGGTTTCAAGGATTTGTCTTTGCGCTTCTTCAGGAAGCGGCCGGAGGATCCGACGGCATATTATAATTACACCGCTTACCAAAAACTATCCTAGCACAATCTAACCTTCTTTTTATAGTGCGCTTATTAAACCTAGCACAAAACCGACACCCGACTACGTCGTGGTCCGGTCCCAAACAAGGAATGCAAAGAGAATAATAATCCCTATGCGGTATCTGTTTCCCACAAGAAATACAATTATTCACTTTTTCTGACATCCGGAATTAACAAAGGCAAGAAAAAACAAAAATATTTCCCAACGGGGTACTTAGCCCAACTTGGTTTCGGTCTGAAACTCAGAATACGAAAATTTCAGAACGCCGAACGGCACTTGCAACGCTGCTTCTGCATCGGACCATGCGGCAAAAAAGACTGAGGATATGACGTCGGTCATGCGCTTTTATACCCTGATGCTCTGATGTCAGATCTGAGTGCCCATGACCGACGTCAGCCTAATACTTTGGTATTCGGGCCGACCGAGGACAGCGGACTACCCATATGTAAGGACTGCAGCAATGTGAGATGAAGAACATCATAAATGTGTGAACTGAAATGCAGCAGTAAGCCCAGAAGTGAGGTGTACTTGTGATAGAGTGTCGAAGTTCCCAATAAAACACAAGGACCACACAGAGTATATGTACACATCAGTTAGGGATACAAAGCATATATATAAGGTGTAATGAATAATAACACAATGCCAAAAAGGCATTATAATGAATGTCAACTGTAGGCCACACCAAGCATTGCACAGGCCAGCGTAGGAGGTGTGAGCAATGTGTACACCAGCTAACTCTTTGTGCCCAGTGGTATACCCCTTTAAACAATGCCAACCTTAGGTAAGCAGGTTTGCCCATAGCTTAGCCTTTTCAAAACTGGCCAATCACAAAAAAGTGCAGGAAATTGGCCATACTTAAAACCAAGAGGCGGAAATACAGCTCATAACTGGTTGTAGCTTCCCCTTGCAGGCACTATGGCAATAAGGGGAGAAGGAGTGTGCTTCTGTGCACAACGCTGGTGCATCCAGGAGTCCAAGGTCATGGCTGTACTCCTAGTTAAAGACCATGCACAGAGACTGCTGCAGGACCAGTACCAGGGCTCCCAATATAAGGCGGAGGCCTAGGACCATCTCGCCCATGACCTCACCAGTGCCACTGGCATACCCTGAACTGGTGAGCAGTTCAGGGACCACTATGCCGACCTGAAGCAGTGGAAGGGGGACCTCTTGGAGGAGTGGCTCCAAAAGGCTAGAGCATCAGGGGGTGTCCCAGCCATTTGTATCACTCCATTACCTGTTTAAGAATTGCCAGCTCAGGTATATCATGGATAGGTATGGCTAAATATTCCTCTTATGTCCCCCACAGCTGCAATGGAGTGGGCCACGAACCAGGAGGCCCACATCTGCCGCCTGGCATGGTTGCAACGCAAGGCAGGTCAGTAATACTCATGCTTTTACTACCATAGGAAATAAAAATAAAAGTAGTAGTAAAGTAATTGCTAGTATAAAACCTGTATTGCTCAAGGCAAGTACTGTATACACTAGAGCATATGGCAGGAAGAGACTCATATTGTTAGTATGGCAATAAAATTGTAATACCCTGACAAAATAGGTCTAACTGCTGGACTGTATGTGTATAATCTGGTATCATATGGTAATGTAGATTTGCATTCATGTAATAGTACTATAGTATTAAGCACTGTTACCCACACCATGCACCATAACGTGAATGTGTAGGAATGCCTGTATATGACAGGTGTAATCCCCAGAGGCCATTTAGTACAACTGAGAGACACATAAACAGTAAACAGGGGAAATGCAGACACCTAAACCCAAATAGCACATGCAACTGATATGTGAACTGTTGTTTTATTAGCACACACAGCCACGGTTTGAATCCTGCCAGTGGTAGTATTCTGCATACAGAATTATACACCACAACTGTACAGATATGTCTAGACTGTCTATTAAAGTGGCCCATATCTAATGCCTATCAACCTGTCCCACTGGGAAATCAGTGGAATGATTCCAGATGTATAGGCAGCAAACAGGAAATACAACTGATTGACGCACATCTATGACAACAAACCTGGCATACTAGCAACTCCCCAATACTTTATGTGACCAAGAAGCCACATATGTCCCATTTACACCCAAACCTGTTAAGCTGTGGTCAGAGTGTGTACAGTAACAGAGTGAGATGTATGTGCATAATACTAATGTTTAATCTGGAACCTTGTGTGGCAACAGTTAGGTAGTGCTAACAAACATTGCTCCCACAGGTACGTTGGATACAAACAGCACTGACTAGGAAAGTAATGTGGAGTACAGGAATATACTACTTGTTAATTGACATCTTTCTCTCCCACCACCTTATCTCCAACAATAATCAACATACTCACCCCAACTGGTATGTACTGACTCTGATAATGGCCAATCATTTGATAAATATTCTAATGGTTCCCATGCATGTGCCATATTGAATTATTCCAACATTGTTGGCATGATGCCATCAATGTACCTGCATGCTGTTCTTATTACCACTGTGGTCCCATATATGCATGTGTTCTGTTTGCTATGCAACTGTTCCGTATCTGGTGTCTGGGTTAATTGGAATATCTATGCATGCTGTTATACCTAACCCTGGAATGTGCTGACTATTACTAACCCATATATGATGTTGAAATCTAAACACTATAGCACGCTTGGGAAGGCTGGTCCCAGCTGACCCACCTGTCCCACCTCAGCTGGCTGAGGCACTGGGCATCAGCATTTCTGGGGCCCAACCCCATACCTCCCTGTCCAATGGTCCTGCACCACCTTTGTGTGGAACCACCTCAGGGGATGGGGCTCGCCCCCCCTGGGACTGAGCACAGAGAGGCACCTGTCACCAGTTCCGGGTCGTGGTGCGTATAGCGATCAATGCCAGGGTTGGTTATCTTCTAAGCTAGCTTGAGGGCCTTGTGTCATAATTAGAGAGTTAGCCTGGCTCTGCAGCTTAGCCCCCAGCACAGCCACCTTTGC
The DNA here is from genome assembly GCF_019279795.1 of Protopterus annectens. NCBI lineage: Eukaryota > Metazoa > Chordata > Ceratodontiformes > Protopteridae > Protopterus > Protopterus annectens. The sequence goes on along the minus strand of NC_056746.1, from coordinate 1,031,729,649 downwards.
GAAGGTGCAGTGGTGACTGCCCATGGGCGGGGACCTCAGTCCCACAGTTACCACTAGGGGGCTTGTGGGCTTCCGATATCCCAACACCCCCCATCAATGTGTTTACCCCCCACATGTGTCATATACCGCCCCTGTATGCGTCTTGTGTGTCTTGTCTGTTAACCTACCCAACCTATCTCCCCAAATATACCCTTCCCCAACATCCTAGTCCCACCTGTTGTTGAAACCTTAGTTGAACTGGTTTTGACTAAACTTCATGATTTTTGAAGGAGATCTTTTTGTTCAGAAATCAGGGGTAGCAATGGGCTCCCCCTGTGGTGGCAGTTTTGCCAAATGTATTATAGCTCAATGGGAGACCACAAAGTTATTCCAAAATTCACTTTTTAAGCAAAATGTCGCCTGGTACACTAGGTACCAGGACGACATGTTTTTCCTTTGGAAAGGACCAAAGGACGCTATTGCAGATTTTATTACTTCCATTTCTAGTCTAACTGATTTTTTGGAGTTTACTTACACCATAGGGTTGGATTCTATTAATTTTCTTGACATTTTCATCCAAAAGGATTATGTCAACAAAAAATTTAAAAGTCGCATTTTTAGGAAACCCACCTACTCTAATGCCTTTCTTCATTTTTCAAGCTGCCATCCTTACCACCAAAAGAGGGGGGTCGTTAAGGGCCAGCTCGTTAGAGCTGCTAGAATGATTTCTGAAGAAGCCGATTTTTTGGAAGAATGTGAACTGTTGGAAGGAATGTTTATTAAGAGGGGATATCCCTCATCACTTGTGGGTTCCTTGGCAACTGAGGTTATTAATAAACGGCAAAACGGCTTTTATAAACCATTGTTATTAGACTAAGGGTCGGAAGGTCTCAGACTGGAGAAGCTGGTCACATCACTGGAGGAGTCAGGAAGTAAAAATGTTATTAGATTTTTTTGTACTTACAATCTTGACCACTCCTTTATTAGAGCCACTTTGGCGAAAAATTGGGCCTTGATAATGGAAGATCCCCTGCTGGTTAAAGCCCTAGGTAATCAACCTATCATTACCTTTAGATGGGGCTTGAATTTGAAATCTTTACTTCAATATTCTAATAAAGGTAAAAGCTCTAGGCCCAAAGGAATGGTCAAATGTGGTAGTTGTCACCAATGTAAATTTTTGAACCTAGCCTATCAGGTCAATATTAGGGGGGTTCAGTTTAAAATCCAAGGTCACTTTTCTTGTGACTCTATGGGAGTGGTTTATTGTGCTCTGTGCCAGGATTGCAATGCTTTTTACATCGGTAAAACCGAGCGAAAGCTTAAGCAACGCATATATGAGCACTATTATGCTATCACCAAACGTGACCTTACTAATGCCTTGGCTAGGCACATTGGAGACCACCCCGGGCACTCCTTTAAGTTTTCAGTCCTCACACAAATTACTAAGGACGATAGAGGTGGGCCTTGGCAGATCAACCTTGAAATAGAAGAATTAAAATGGCAGGTTTTGACTGCATCTTATTTGATGCCTGGTCTCAATGAGACTGTGTCTATTAAATGCTGCCTTAAAAAATTGGCTTTGAAGAGATAGATTAAATTTTTTGGTGGCTTATATTACACTTCTTTTAATGTTTTGTTATTTCTTTTTAAATTTTTTAGCATTTGATTTATTTGGCTCCTTGGAATTTAATTATACAATTACATACATATTACACATGTATAATATTCATATTTGTATTTAGTTGTATATTTTTTATATATATAATTGTTTTTTTGACGCTTATTCACAGCATAGATTGAAAGTGTTGGTTTCTGTAGCGCATTTTAGCTTTATTATTGTGTAAATAAGATGTGCTTTTTGTTATAATGTTCCGCTTTATTGTTAGCTTATCAGCTTTATATTTTACGATTTTTAACTGATGTACCTTTAAGGAATAATTAAGCTGTTTTTAATTATTTGATTGCTTAATTTACGGGATGAGACTTGCTTTATAATAGAGCTTGCAAGTTTTTGTTGTTGTCTGAGGAAGGAAAGTCATTGAACTTTCCGAAAGCGCTAACCCATTAAAGTTTGTGTTCGTTGTGCCTGGAGTAGCTGGTCCTGTTTTTTTTTGTTTATCTGGTTTGTTTGTATCGTGCCTTTTCTGCTTGTGGAGTATATACGGACATAGTTATATATATATGTTAGCAGATATATATATATATCTATATAGATATATATGACCATACATCTGTAGATAGCAATGGCAGATTAACAAACACACATATGTCCACATGCACAGTTAATGGGGTTGAGAGGCCCCACACACTATACGTCTTCTGCAAATAGGCATCCCCCCCTACAGCCAAACACGTCTGCCCTGCAATACACTACCAAGTGTTGCAGATCCCATAACCAGAACCCGACACGATATGGGCACAAGATGTTACCAGTACTACATCCCACCTGTATGATGTCAGGCTGGTATTGGTAACATATCATGCAGTGCAGTCTGCCTCCCATAGGAAATGTAATATGTGGAAGCCATCAACATCCCCAGGCTACAGATACACAGACACAGATATGCAGATACACACACATATATATATATATATATATATATATATATATATATATATATATGTGTATATATATATATATATATATATATATATATATATATATATATATATATACACTCACACACATACATATATATAGATATGCATGTGACTACACATACACATGCAGATATATATGTACAGTAAGATACATATGTAGAAGGTGCACACAATATAGAATAGCCACTATGCCTACAGTTAACACCTGATCAACTGGACACTGTATGGGCCACCCATACAGATGACAATCGGTGCCTGCAACATATACCCACAGAGAGGTCATAGGAAAAACACCACACAGGTTTGCAGAAATGGAAAACCTTTATTTGTGTACTATTACAGTTCTACATGCCATGTCCTATAGCTGTTCAGGCACTGACAACCATATAAACAGAGTAATGCAACTGTGAAGCAGTTACACTAATACAGTAGTCTGGAAAGGTTCACAACTGTTGCTGTCCAGGCCAAGCCCTTCAAATTGTATAATAGTGAAGACAGACTGGACCACGGGATACCAAACAATCAACAGTATGTAATGCAGGTGTATAGTTCAGCAGCCTCTATCTACACTCTGTACAAACTCAGTAGGTGGTAAAGATGTCATGTGACCACGAGTTGTAACTGTTACATAACAAGGCATAACTGAAACCATTACAAGCACACTGACAAAAAGACCAGTCTGTATGACAGGAGGCAGTAGGCTTGCATTAACCCAATTCATGTTTGTCTTTTTGGCTTTTCCTGGTTAGGGGTCTCCACAGCGGAACTCCGGTTCACTAATGACTGGCAGTCGATTTTTATGGTGCCAAGTTGCCAACCCAATGCCCAACCATTAGCGAAGGCACGCCCATTCACACATGTCTTTCGGAGGCCACTTGACCGTGGGGAGGACATGCAGACTCCACACAGAAGGCACTCCAGCTGAGAATCAAACAGGAGAACCTCTTGCTGTGAGGCAACAAAATATAGGTGAAGTATACCATACTATATATCCAGATACCTTAAGGCAGCTCACCCCTGATACCCCCACACTTTGTAACCGCCTAGGTCATTTATGGTGCTCTCCCCTAGACTCAGTAATACAGGGCCATATACCACTGTTACATACACTAGCCTCTGGAGTGCATAAGGGCACACATGTATTGTATAGGTGACACCCACACATATATGACCCTAGCCCCACCATATGTGTGGGGATACAACAGCAGTAGACTGATGGCAGCAATGGTAGTGTGATATAATCACAGCCCACTATAGAACAACCCCCGACAGCATGACATATGTGCAAAGCTTGGTATGTAGGTGGAGGACAGAGGCTGGAACACAGGCACATATGTGGACAACTGTTGCCATACACTAAGCAAGTTGCTGATGTTACAGGATAGTCTGCAACATACCCTTAGTCAGGGAATTGAGGTTAGAAACAGAAATGGATGTAGCCATGTACTGATTGCACTCAACACACACACTGCCAGTGTAATATCTGACACAGGACCTGCATGGTGGACAGACAAAACATGACTGGCATACCTCTGGCCAGCAAGAGGATAGGCCCACAGTTGTGAGCTATGCAGACAGACTGCATTCCAAGGTAAACTAGTATGTACACACACACCCTGTAACACCACTACTATGCAAAGCATAACACATCTCTACTCACAGTCTGTCTGTAGTTCCTGATCCTCCTACAAATATGTGGCTGCCTGAGTGTGCTGGTTCTCCTGTAAGAGGTATTGCTACCTGCTGTCTGTAACACTGATGCCCACACACAGAAAGGATGTCCATCACACAGGAAATGTAAAGGGACCATGCACACATGATGTAGGGATTTATAGTGGGTGGTTGCCATGATATATATATAGCTATCTGGATAAGTATATGTACATATATTCCACCATATGTCCTGGACATGAAGTGTAGCCCTACCCCCAGCCCCTATAGTCCCAAAGTCGTAGTGCAAGGGGTTGTCAGGTATGTATAGCAGGTATATTAGCAGACTATTGTTACTGTCATTGGGATTGTCTTCACAGACATGGTGTGTGTGGGAGGTCACATCTGCTTATAACATGTGTGCCATTGGCTACTGACAGACATCCTAAGGACATCATTGTAAAGTACCGCTGCTAGCACGTAATGCCCCTGTGGACTGCAGCAGAGATATTGGCTAATATATGTGGAAATTCTGACACATTCTGTACAGTCCAGAGGTATACACATAAGCCCTTAGTGCAAAACATGTGTACCATGCCTGACAATATGGATGTAGACAGCCATGTAGATGGATATAGCACATAACGACTAGTATACATTTGCCACCATAGGTTATGAATTCACACACCCCTGTTTGGCCTGACACATAATGTCTGCTGGTATAGGGGTGCCATGCTCACATACTACCCACTAGATATTGACATACATCTGCACAGCATCCCACTGCTCTGTCTGACATACATGATTGTTAAGGGAGGCCCGGCAGCAGTGCATCTGGCAAGTATCTGCACATGACATCTCACTGGGTAAGTACACTAAGCTGCTAGGCATGTAATAATGCACTGTGCAGGCTACAGGGAGACTGGCTCAACACTGGCCTACATCTCCTATGGGGGAATGCACTTGTACCTGCATATATAGCAGGCTCAACAGGCATGTCACAGCACAGGGTAAGATATACCTGTGTGAAAGTGCATAACCACAACCAATGTGAACACAGCCACAACCACATATGGTAAGCTAGTATAATATTACAGTATATGGACTATCTGTTCTACACCATCCTCATATGTGCCACTCACAGACTGACCCTACATATACTGAGCTGCTACACAGTTTGATGTGATGGCTGTCTGTAGTATGGGACATGTGTGTGTATGGCCCTACAAACATGTACGCCAATACAGTACCATACAGTGGAGCAGCATGTAACATCAGATAGGAGGGGAACTAGAACAATGACATCTACCACAGTTTGCACACAGGCTAAAGTACATATTAACAATACACACACTGTTGACATTCACCATAAGTACACAGACCTCAGTACTGTACAAACATCCACAGAATGTCCAGGTTATGTCATGAAATATAACCCCTACTGTACATAACATGTGTAGCAGTCTGATATATCACTGGCTTGTTATCAGATATGATGACACTAATTACATGCACCACTTCATGCACGACATATGTACAAAGGTTGACAGAGGTGTGGCTGGAAGCACATACACAGGGCCAATATTGACATGTTGCTGTGATAACCTCATACATTTACTGTTGTAATGGGCTTTATTGCAACATATGTCCTATGAGGGATATGACGTCAGTAACTATCATGGCTTTCACCATCTACAGACTACGATCCTCACACTACCTTCTGCAGTCCACAGATAGATGCTCTGTGGGTAACATGAAACCAAAGGCACAGCACTGCCCAGTCTGAAGATGACCCTGCAGATGGGGATTCCTCATAAACATAGAACTGATATAGCAGGTATTGAGGCATGTAGGACAGCCATATCCGCACACACCCTGTTAAACCAACATTACTCCAAATGCAGTATAGCAGCACTTACAGTCTGTAGTCAGGTCAGGCACACCCCCTACTGTTTGTTGCCCTCTATCCACAGTGTATGTTGTTAGAGGTAAATCCCCAATCCATCTTTGATGCTGTTTGCCAAACAACAGATCTAGTTCCTGCTCACAGTGAATGAAAAGGGCCAACACCACCATGATGTTCCTAGATATTGGAGTGTGTTTCCATGCAATTGGCTATGGGAATGTTACCACAGCTGTTCCACATGCAATCAGCTAGGGGAGGGCTGCAATTCATGCAGAGGCCATCAGCTGATCATGAGCATCACTTAAAATACACATGCTGCTGCTTAAGCAAAGCAGGTGTAGGTCTCTGCATCCACCAGAGAGGGAGTGGGAGAGGCAGACAGAGGCAAAGACATATCAGGGACGGGTGGGAGAGTAAAACTGAAGCATGTTTGTGTCACACACCTACCAGGACAGGGTATCAAACCCCTGACAACTATGGAGTGCTATTACAGTTCGATGCAGTTATTGGATGCATCACATGGGTTACCTGTTGTGGAGCACTCAGAACATATATGTGATGGTGAGTGACATCTGCAACAAGGATACGTTAGCTATATGGTAGGTGATGTACACGTGCCTGTCCACATGAACAGGTGCCAGCGTCAACACAGCCACACTCTTACAGGGGGACACACACATTGACACACTTTGCAGGGCCAGGAGTACAACTCATCAGTAGTGGGATTGCCACAAAACATCACCCTTCAGGTATCACATGCACCACACGGGTCATACGGAGGTTGTATGGGCAAAGGGTATGAGGAGGTGTCTGACATCAGACAGCATGCTTCAGTATGCCCATGGGGGTTGTAGTGAGTGTGGATGTGAACATACGCACCACACAATACACACACAAACACAAAGGGTGCCAGTACTGACATGCATGGGTGCATGTCTGCATGGGTGTGTGGTGGTTGACTGTGCCAGCAGGCTATACAAGGGTAGGAGATGGGTATATCTTGGCATCAGGCCACATGACAATAGTCTGCATTGTGGCTCAGGGCTGTAGTTTCTGAATTTGCCCACACAGGTGGGAATTGTATCCCCCATCCAGTCACCTGGGTGACTATTGTGTGTGGCCAATGCTGTGCATTGCTTACCATGTATGTGTTCCTTAGTCCATGACATGGACGGTGTCTGGGACGTGCAAACCTACCACATGCATGTACAGTGACATGTGGAACTGTACCTGGGGTGTCTGGCCCATGTTGTGAACACAGATTATTATCAGATGAGCCAGTCTTGCCCACCTGTGGCGGGAACTGGTAATGGGAAGTAGCCTGCACCTACATTGATAGCATGCTAACAGCATTCCCTGGTGTCAGTGGTATCTGTCCATACAGGGCATGTTGTCAGGCACGATATGTCTGTTGTGGGTCACATGTGATGGCACCACAGGTGGTGCAGGTGTTCAATGGAGAACATGCACTGTCTGCATGTACTTGCATATTGGACAGATGGACAGGGTGACATGCCTTCTGTAGCCCACTTCTATCACTCCATAGTTACTATCAGTGGCCAATATGCAGTGTACTACCCACATACTGGCTGTTGCCTAGGCATGTGTGTGTGTGTGTGAGACATGGGTTGAGAGTGTGCTCTGGGTAATACTGGGGTTGCTAACTGTGATTGCCTGGCCTTGATGTCACATGTATGGGTATGGCTTTGCATCCCAGCCTCTCAGCTATTTCACATCTGTTTTCCCTGTATGGTGGACATTGTGATATATATATAGTAGGGCCACCATATAATAAATATGTAAAACCCACTCCACATTGGCCACAGGTGTCACATACTCACAACCACCTCTACACAGGATATGAGTTACACACACCCACACACCTGTCATGTCTGGGAGTAGAACCCCTACCTTACTAGTTTATTACACTACAGCACTACACAGTTATATTATGCGCCATGGACATTACTGGAGTACTCCTTCCCCAAAGGTGCATTTCACAATGAATGACATCAGCAGGATTGCCAAAGTAGGGCATTTGAAATTAACTGTGTGTGACTAGTCTAAAAGGCATTGCTCCCTACACAGACAGTGACACACATACAAAACATCCAGAACTGCCATGGGTGGGGATGGAACCTTACCACAGTTCTAAATCACACTACAGCAGTACACAGTTACAGGACACATTACAGAGATTACAGGGCTACAACCTTCCCAGAGGTGTATTTCTAGGTGGGTGACATCAGCAGCCTTGCCAAAGTTGAGTATATGAATTGTAAGGAGTGTGAGTACCCTAAAAAGCATTGCTCTCTACACAGACAGGGTCTGACAGACACACACTTGCCATGTCTGGGATTAGAACACCTACCTAACTACTTTATCACACTACAGCAATACGTAGTTACAAGGTGCGCTACAGAGATCACTGAGCAACAACCTTCCCAGAGGTGTATTTCTAGGTGGGTGACATCAACAGCCTTGCCAAAGTTGAGTATATGAATTGTAAGGAGTGTGAGTACCCTAAAAGCATTGCTCTGTACACAGTCGGAGGCAGACAGACACACACACAAACGCACACACAGACTCACACACACAGACAGTTGGCAAGTCTGGCGTTAGAACTCCTACCTAACTACTTTATCACACTACAGCAGTATGCAGTTACAGGACATGCTACGGAGATTACTGGGCTACAACTCTCCCAAAGGTATATTTCACATTGGATGACCTTAGCAGGCTTGTCATAGAAGGGCTATGGGGAGGGCGGTGTGTGCATGGGACATAACCCATTCATCTAGGGGTTGACACACCACATGCGGCCACACAAGGGGTCATATGTCACAGGTACATGTATACAGCTACTAGATGACTACTTCCTTGTACAGTCATGTTGCACAGCTGGCACGTGCACCACATAGTCTGTAATGCTGACAGGTACTGGTGGCTAGTATCTGCAGTGAGTGACATCTGCACCTCATGTATTTGGGGCCCTTTGGCTGTGTGCTGGGTGGGACAGGCCTGGGTGGCTCCTTGTCATGGTCACCCTCTTCCACACATCTATGTCCATCTACCTTTGGCTTATTATAGTGTGTTGTCCTTACATATATGTCTGTATTCCTATCCACTGTGTGTGCAAGGCATGAGTGCTGCATACTGACAAGTGTCTGCACTAACAACTGCAACTGCCAGATATGTATGGTCCACTGGTGTTAGCAGACATGGCCTTCATGTGTTTAAGTGTGTGAGCATGCCCAGTATGGCTGTCTGTATTGCATGTGTGGATCAAGTCCAGGTAGTTTTTACTTCAGTGTTGACCTTTGTGTTGTAAACTGACAGGTAGCATGCTATGTCTGCAGGGTATCCATTGATCATTTGGCATTGACTGTTGCTACATTTCTGCATAGTGGGGGGGCATGTGACTATTTCTACATTTCTACACAGGATTGGGGGTGGCATACCTGTTACTATATTTCTATGTAGGATGGGGGGAGGGCACACCTGACTATTTCTACATTTCTACACAAGGTTGGAGGGGCACACCTGACTGTTACTATATGTCTACGTAGGATGAGGGGGCACACCTGACACTTGTACACATTTGCTAGGACTGTATTGGTATGTTGGGTACTCATTTCAGTGTGTAGTCTTACCTATTGTGCTGGCTAGAGGCATACCAGTGTACTACAGTTCTTAGCTTTTAATTACCTACGTATTAGTTTCTGACTTCCTAGCCTTCACAACTGACATCCCACTGCCTGGCCTGCTGTAGTCTGTCTGTGTAGGCCTGGGGGGGGGAGTTACCTATAGGCCTCATTCAGAGATCATAGTACAGCATTTGTTTGTGTTTATCTACACCTGTCCTGCTGGCTGTGACTGTTGTTGGGTATGTGACCCCTCCCTTTGACTGGCATGTGTGAGTCACTTACCTTGTGGGTGTCCCAGTACCGAGGGTGGTGCTGCAGGGCTGCCTATGTTGGATGCACATAGTGCACTCCCTACATATGGTTAGGCACATTGGATGACCTTAGCAGCCATAAACAAACTTTACAACAGGAGGAGGAAGCTACTACATGACAGAGCAAAATCCCTAAAAGGGAAGGCATCTCTGATCAGTACTAGCAAAAAACTACGATCACTCATAAAATCATCCAAGGCCAACTTTGAGAGAAAAATCGCAAAAGACACAAAAGACAATCACAAGGCCTTCTTTAGCTATGTTAAAAACCTGGGTGGAAATTCCCAGATATGCTCAGAGTTAGTCCAAAATGACACAAAATACACTGAACCCACTGACATTGCCAACATTCTGGCAGACAGGTTCAGTGCAAATCCCCCCCCCCCCCAAAAGGAGAAATAACAATCCCAGCAGAGTGTAGCCTCCCTAACATCCCAGATGCCCAGGTGAGAGCCGCCCTCTCTAAAGCTAAAAACACAGCATCAATGGGACCGGACGGTGTCCCGGGCTGTGTGCTACATGAATTCCAAGAGGAACTAAACCCACACATAAGGCTGCTGTTTAATCTTAGCCTTACTACAGGATACGTACCCAAAGAGTGGCGTACGGCAACAGTGGTCCCACTTCACAAAGGCGGTGCTTCTACGGACCCTGAAAATTACCACCCCATAAGCTTGACGAGCCTGGTCTGCAAAGCTATGGAGAGGATCATTATGGAACTCATAAACAAAGACATTGGGGACCTACAGACATTGGATCCTACCCAATTTGGCTTTGTCAAGGGCAGATCCTGCCTTTTGAACTTGGACGACTTTTTTGAAACAGTCACTAAGGCCATTGATGAGGGTAAGGCAGTTCACACAGCCTACCTTGATCTTGCAAAAGCCTTTGACACAATACCCCACTCGGGCATCATAGACAAACTCACCAGCTTAAATGTAAACCCATATGTCACAAGATGGGTTGCAAACTGGCTCAAGGACAGAACCCACAGGGTCAGAGTTGCTGGAGCTATGTCAGACTCTAAGCCAGTCACAAGTGGTTTCCCACAGGGCTCAGTCCTGGGACCCCTCTTGTTCAGCATTTATTTTTCCGAGGTACAGGCAAACATAGGAGGATTGTGGCTGACAAAGTTCGCAGATGACTGCAAGCTGGGCGCCATAATTGATACTCCAGCGGACATAAACATCCTTCAGAGAGGCCTCATAGAAATGGATAATTGGTGCCAGAACCATGGCCTTAAGCTGAACGCCAAAAAATGTATAGTCATACCCTTTGGGAAAAACAAGATACCCACAAATTACCACATAGGTGGTAATCCATTAAGTACGGAAGAGGTAATCAGGGACCTAGGGACCCAGGTTGACAGTAACCTCTCATTTGACACTCACATTGCCAAAGTGGTTAGGAAGACCTTCTATATTGCCCACCTAATCATGAAGGGTTTCACATCTAGATCAAGAGAGGTCATTGTGCCCCTGTACTCTTCTCTTATCAGGCCAATGATTCAGTACAATGCCCCATTTGGGATGTATCTCACCCGACACCTGCAGCAGTTGGAAAGACCCCAAAAGTTCCTCACCAAGAGGATAAAGGGTCTTAAACATATGTCATATGCTGCCCGACTGAAAAAACTCCAGCTCTATTCAGTTACATACCGCCTACTCAGAGGTGATCTGTGCCTGACGTACAAGGCCATGTCCAATCTGGAATTAATGGACATGCTCCACCTCAGAAAATCCAAATCCATCAGAGCCACAAGAGCAAGAGACTTAAACCTTAACACAGAAATAAATAGGACGTGCTGGAGGGACAGATTCATAACCCAGAGGCTCCCTACACTCTGGAACAGAATCCCTATCCATGTTAGGCAGAGCCCCTCACTAACTCTATTCAAGAGAAATCTTGACGAGTGGATGGGAGATCGTAGGTTTACCCCGGGGGTCATCTCTGTGTCACTACTACACAGAGGCACAGTAAACTAAACCCTAAATGGGAGTAGTATTCTCATCCTAAGGGGTGGTGAAAGCCACACACACTCTGGCTAGGCTTATAAATGCCCTAGGGCAGATAGCCTAGTACGAACCTATGAACCTACGAACCTATGGCATCCCTTTTACTGTATGTGAGAGTCAGAGAGAGGTGTTATTCCCTGGGTCCCTCCCATGTCAGTGCATGTGCTATGCATTGCCTCTTTGCCAAGGCCAGGGCATATTGGGCATGCCACCTTCTGCCTACTGGGGAAGGCTCAGGTTGTTCCTCCTCCAAGTCACTCTGTGTCTGTGCAGGCCTTGACAATGGTGGGGGGCTGTGTGGTCCTGCCCATTGCTGTTCCTGCTGCAGATGTTTCCGCAGGATCATATTGTGTAGCATGGCACATACAAGGACAATTTGGGTACATGTAGTTGATGAGTACTGCAAGGCTCCACCAGATGTGTCCAGGCACCAGAACCATGACTCAAGCATCCCAAACACACGCTCTATTATGATTCTTGTTTGTGCATGTACCTCATTATGGAGTTCTTGTTTGGGTGTGTGTGCATTTCTGATGTGTGTCATCAGCCACGGCTCCAGTGCATATCCAGCATCCCCCACTAGGTGACCATGTGGGATGTCCCCATTGGCAAATCTCTGGTACAGCTGCGTCAGATGCCAGATGTGGGAATCGTAATAGCTTCCAGGGCAGCCAGCACACACGTTCATTATTATGCCCTGGGCATTGCACACGACCTGGCAGTTGATGGAGGGGAAGCCCTTGCAGTTGATGTAGACCCTACCTAGCTCACCGGGTGGTGCTTTGATGTATATGTGCCTACAGTCTATTGAACCCAGTACCTCAGGGTATTCTGCTATTTGGTGGAAGATATGCATATTGCTGGCCAACGCCTCATGGGTGTTGGGGAAATATACGTGCTCACCAACATGTGCTGACATGGCATCCAGGAACTGGTGGATTACCCTGGATGCTGATGTCTGTGAAATCCCCATCATATACCCATTTGGCCTTTGGAAAGTACCTGTAGCTAGTATTTGTAGGCCTACACATACCTTGGTATCCACTGGGATGGGTTCCCCTCCGTTAGTTCTGTGTGTGAGGCATGGCCGACACAGCTCAACAATTTGCTGTAGGAGGTCCTTATAGTGCTCCTCTATCTCCAGCTCATGTAACCCTTGGTAGGTTACCCAGGGTCTGTACACTCTTCTCCATCTCCTCACTGTGGGTTGCTTGGCAGCATTCACATCCTCACCACCCTCAGCCTCTTCCACAAGTTCTGTGATAGCTATTGCAGCCCCTAACATTTTGCTGTTGTGAGTGTTAAAAGTTCCCTGCTTGTTTACACCTGTGGTGTAGAGTGTGGGAAAAACAAGAGGTGTAGGTGCTTGCATAGTTAATAGTAGTGTTCTGGGCTGGGCTGCTCTGCTGCCTGTGTAATTTGCTGGTTCTGATATGTTTCACCTGGCAGCTAAGCTAGTACTCCTTGATTACCTTCCTACTGCTGTTTTCCCTACCCATTGCCCTTCTCTTTAAGCCCGTGTACACACTGTGCAGAGTGCTCAAATGTGCACAGTGCTGCTGTTTCCTGGTTTAACTTCTTTTTTCTTCCTGTAAAATCTGGTGCGCGGCATGCACACCTGCTTACACTTTGTAAAGAGTGCTAGGCAGGTTTAGACACACCCCCTAGCTTAGTTGTACTAAGCTAGAAGCAAACCCGAGTCACAGGGCTCCAATCCGCTTACAGTATGCCTGAAAAACACACCCATGATGTCACCTACCTCCTAGGCTTGCACCCAGCTATTCCTGCTCTTCCACTGTTGGGACCTGACTCACATGCTAGGGAAAACTGGGATTCACTATCCTTCCCCTCATTTGTATAGGATTGCCTGCTAATGCATAGTTACATCTGTCACACTGAGCCTCCCCCCTTAGCAACCACTACTCTCTGGCCAGGTTGTCTTCTGCCTGCCATTGACTTGCACAGCAGAATACTGATTTTAGTTAGAATGCTTATTTTAGATTTATTTTCTTATTTTCCCCCCGATCCTGTTTGTGCGCCGCTGCCCTATGCTTAAACAGCCGAGATCAGCTAAAAAAAAATAAAAGTTAATTTTTTTGTATTGTTTGCAATGCCAGTGGCCTTATACTTGGCCATTGGAATGCTTCCTCAATGATATGTAGCCTTTATTTGGAGCTGCCATAGCTCCTTTTTGGATTTTGCAGAAATGTATTCGGTTACTAACTGAGTACATTTCTGCAGATTGCACTAGTCCTGCACGGACTGTTGCAAGCTTCCTGGATTGCAAAATCACCTCATTTGCATGGATTTCTCCTGCAAATGGGGTGATTTGCATACAAGGGCTTAGTCCGTGCAGGATTAGTTCAGGAGCTCTCATGCACGCCCCTGCAGGCTGTTCCTGGATCACATGGCAGACATATTGCCTGCTTAAGCTCCTGCAGTGATCCTGCACGCCGTGCAGGGCATATTGAATCTGGGGGGGTGGATGTCATAAAATATGCACTTGTGTGTGTTGTATTTACAATTTCTACAAATAGTTAATATTTCTGGATTTTATATTTGGCCAAAACCTATACAGCTATCTTCCTGCTCTATCATGGAATAAGCTTCCCTTGGCTCTCAGAAATATTACTCATGCACATACATTCAAGACAACTCTCAGAAATCATCTATACAGCACCTAAGGATGTCAAAGCAACCATCCCACCTAAATTTCCTCCCTCCCTCTCTCTTCATTTACCCTCTTCCCTCCCTCACTTTCCGCTTTATTAATTCTGTTTCCTCAATAATATTAGCTTTCCTTACTTCCTGTTTACCTTACTATACTCTTCTTCTGTTCTTTATACCCCTCTAATTTACTCTTTCCAGTAACCCATTACTAACTTCCTTTATACTAACTCATTTTTCTTCTACCACACTCTATACTCCTCTAATTTACAGTCCCCAGTAATCTGATACTACTCTCCCTACTCCCTCCTCTACCTAGCTTTTCCCCTCACACTACTATTTGTAAAACTAACTCATATGTTTCTAATACTAAACCACCTATAGCATTTCTTCTGCTTCTTATCTACCTTTGCCTGGACCATATGCTCTTCTATACTCTCCCGTAATCTGTAATCTCTCACAGGCATTTTCTTCTTGTACTGCATCTGTTCATCTGTCCTACCTTTTCCTTTATATTATTTGATACTAACTTGTATTATTTTACACTAGCCTATTCTGTACAGTGACTATGTTTTTTGTGCGATGATTTTATCATGTATAACTTGCCCTTTTGAATTTTATTGATTTTAATGTGGAGCTTTGAATTATTATTCAGAACTGTACATTTCTTTTCTTACTTCCAAAATTTGTACTTTTATTTTTATACTTGTATAATTTTGTGTTGTGGAGTTTTTCTTCCTGGGCTTCCACTGAAAAAGGGCACAAGCTCAGATGGACTAACCCGGTCAACAAATGTCAAATAAATAAAATAAAATAAATAATAAATAAATATTTTTTAAAGTTTGGTGATGTGGGAGTTATATTTAATAGCTAGGGGGTGCAGAGGTTATGTGGTGCTGTGCACTTTTATTTTTTTTTATTGGAAGTACTATTCTGTCAGTCATTCTCCGCTGAATAGTCATCAAACTAGTTTGTGATGCAGCAACCATTCATCTCGATACATCTTTCATATGCATTTAGCTTTACAGATTTCTCATAAAGCGCAATCTTAGAATATAATACAGGCACTTCTAATTAATGGTCGAAGAGACAGTAATGGCTCTCATCTTTTGGTCTTGTACCACTCCCTTCTACATACATTAGGCCTGTGTAATGAATTTCCTGTTGTTTGTCTTGCCTTGTTTTTTGGAATGTAGCAGTGCTGTGACCATCAACTGGAAGCCTCGCCACCTCTGGTCCTCAGGTCTACCTTGCTGTATTGGGACAGCCCTCAGCAGATGGGAATCTCTGAGTGGAGACCTTCCACTCCATGGGCCAGGTAGAGAAAGCAAGCTAGTCTCAATGTGGTAAGAAACAGCTATTCAAATTTCTTCATAAGGAATACAAAAGTCAATACTTTGACACAGAATATAAGATCAAGCAGGTAGCTCAGACTTGCACTAAACACACTACACTATTTCCTATGTTGACCAACCTACTCGAACGATGTTGTTGTTGTCTTTCGGCTTTTCCCGGTTAAGGTTTCACCACAGCGGAACTCCGGTCTGCTAATGATTGACAGTAGATTTTCACGAACGCCGAGGTGCCAGCTCGACGTTCAACCTTCAACGAAGGCACGCCCATTTACGCATGTCTTTCGAACGCCCACCCAACTGCATGGAGGACATGCAGACTCCACACAGAAGGCACTCGAACAATCATGAATGTAAAAATATGTACAATAACTGCTTATGCAATCAAATATGGAAGATGAATGCCCACTCTATTATCAGTTATTTTTGATAGTTGTAAATGTTAATGACACTTTATGCAATGTATAGCAACTATTTACTGTATTTGTAAATATGCATGACACTTTCTTCAATGTGTATTTATTTATTGGTCAACAACGTTAATAAATAAATAAATAAATAAATAAATAAATACTGCTGGAATGTTTTTATGTCATACTTAAAGTCCCTCACCTGTTGGCTAGAAAGCATACTATATTAGCTGTTTTACTGATCACATGATAAGTGCATGTACATTTGTGATGCCGTGTACCTCTTGGTTGGACTCATGCTCTTGATGTACATGGAGTGCACTTTCCAGGAGCTGATTTATGGATGTCCTGTTACATTTTTGTTATGTCTTACTGTTTGCACATACTGTCTTGGCATCTGTCTGTCCATATATCAATCAATCAATTAATTAGTTTAGTCACAAGATCACATACAAGAGTAGCCAACATGCAACTTAGGTAGACTTCCTCCTAGTAATGAAAAGGCACTGGGGTAGAATCCATGATTGCAAAGTCATCCCCAGTGAAACAGTCATCCCACAGCACAATCAGCTGCAAGCAGTGGTCAGAGAAGGCTTTAAGGTCAACTGAGACCAGGCTGAAAACCTGGAAGTTAACTGGAGATAAAGTACAACAGTTCAAGGAATTACTCAGGGCTCTAGCACCCCAAGAAGCACCTAAAAACAGCATGTGTCAGGACTACAGAAAAGATATGTAGCCCAGCCAGGTATGGAAATAAGGTACATAAGGAATACTGGTGGTGGAATGCAGAAGTCCAGGAAGTCATCAAAAGAAAGAAGGAGTGTAGGAAGAAGTGGGAGATAGAAAATACTTGTCTTTGGAAAACTCAAAATAAAAAAAAAATTGGAAAAAAAGAAAAGACTGACCAGGCTAGGAAGGACTTCTGGTTGGCTAACAAAGAAGCTAAGAAAGAAGTTGCAATAGCAAAGAATTGGGCATCGGAGGCACTCCATCAGCTTCTGGAAAGTGACTCAGTAAGGGGCACAAAGAAACTATATCAAGTTGCAAGGCAAATACAGAAAGATAAAGAAGATAGTTAGACACCCTCCATAAGGGATGCCATCAGCAACCTGCTCACCAGTTGACAGGACATTAAAGGCAGATGGAAGGAGTATTTCTACCAGCTTCTGAATGTAGAAAACCCCACAGAAACTGTACTGCCCCCAGAAACAGCCTACGTTGAGAGAAGAAGGGGAACCCACCCTAGAAAAAGTAAGAACAGCACTAAGGAAAATGAAGTCAGGGAAATCAGCAGGCTCAGATGAGGTCACAGCAGATATGATAAAGATGCTGGGTGAGACAGGGGAGAAATGGCTCCTGAGGGTACTCATAGCTGTGTGGAGAGAAATGCATATCCCAGATGACTGGAGAATAAGCATACTCGTGCCAGTGTACAAGAAAAAAGGGGACATCCACAACTATGGGCAGTACAGAGGCATCAAACTCCTATCACATTGCATGAAAGTTCTGGAGAGGGTGACTGACAAATGGATATGCAGAGTAGAAGAGTGTAAGATCAGAGATGAGCAGTTCAGATTCGGATTAGAATGCAGCACAATTGATCCGATGTTTGCAGCGAGACAGATATTTAAGAAGAAGTTAGAGGTGAGGAGAGAGTTCAACTGGGCATTTCTAGACTTGGAGAAAGCATATGACAAGATCCCAAGAAAGCTGATCTGGGCAGTACTGCGGTGGTGTTAAGTCCCAGAAACATGGTAGAATTAGTGCAGGCTATATACAAGGATGCAATGACTCAAGTACGGACAGTGTTCGGTCTCACAGAGGGGTTCCCAATGGGAGTGGGTGTCCAGCAGGGTTCAGTTCTGAGCCCACTGCTGTTTATACTGATGATGGACTACATTAGCAAACAGGTCAGAGGAGACAGATCAACAAAGTTGCTGTATGCAGATAATGTGGCATTACAAGCAGACTCTGAGCTAGAAATTCAGCAAAGGATAGGAAAATGGAATGCAAAACTAAGGACAGATAAGATGGTGGCTGTTGTTTGTCTTTCGGCTTTTCCCAGTTAGGGGTCACCACAGCAGAACTCTGGTCTGCTAATGATTGGCAGTTGGTTTTTATGGTGTCAAGTTGCCAGCCTGACACCCAACCTTCAATGAAGGCACGCCCATTCAACGCATGGCTTTTGAACGCCCACTTGACCATGGGGAGGACATACAGACTCCACACAGAAGGCACTCCCAACCCAAGCCGAGAATTGAATGGGAGAACTTCTTGCTGTGAGGCAACAACGCTACCGCTGCACCACCATGGAAGTCTAAGATGGTGGTAATCGCAGCAAATTGGGGAAATCAGAAAAAGCTGAGAATAGAGATAGAAGGGAAGATAGTGGAACAGGTAAATAGCTTCACGTATTTGGGAGGGGTGGTTGAGGAGAAGGGAAGTCTGAATGAAGAGGTCAAAGCTAGAATTAGAGGGGCTGCAGCCATCTGGCATAGAATGTCAGGTGTAGTCTATGACAGAAGAATGCCAAAGAAGCTGAAAAGTAAGGTGTACAAGACAGTGGTGTGACCAGTACTAATGTATGGTAAAGAAACCTGGGCAGTAAAGGCAGAACAGCTGAAGAAGCTAGAGGTGATGGAAATGAAGTGCCTAAGAAGGGTGATAGGATGCACACTGTGGGACAGATTAAGAAATGAGGACATAAGAGCAGAAACCAAAGTAGCTCTAATTGCAGAAGAGATGAAAGAGAACAGATTATGGTAGTTTGGACACATGCAGAAAAACAGAAGACAACCTGGTGAAGAAGATTTGGGACAGACAGGAAGAAGGTAAGAGGAAGCAAGGATGTCCAGCAAAGTGGTAGATGGATCGTGTGAAAGAAGATCTGTGACAGTCAGGCATGAGTGTTGAAGAAGGCAGGAGCGTGGCACTGAATCGACAGAGCTGGTGACACTTAACACGATACCCCGACCCCGTATAGAAAAAATGGGGCTGATGATGATGATGATAATGAATCAATTAATTAGTTTGTATATGACTACCATGAAAGCCCAGTTGGACAGAGTGTCTTTTCACTAGAGGCCTGTGGAGAAAAGTTTAACACTTCATACTTTTTCACTGGCAATTAGCATGAGATAACAATTAAATTACAGTATATAACACCAAGCTATATATAGTTAACAGCTGAACATTATGATAAGTGCACTATACAATATTTGGAGCATGCTAAAGTCACACATATCAAAAGAATATTCATCACTATTTTATAGCTGATGTATAAAGCCATAATGAATTTTTAGTATACAGACAGCAGATGAGGCATACGCATGTTTTATTCAGTTATTCACTTGAGACACATAAACGGGAGACAAAGTGTGAGGCTTTTATGATGTTTGATTAATTTGGCTGCATAATGAAGGGACTTGTTAAGGGTGTTGGTACAATGGCAGGCTTTTTATCGGTATTTTTTCATTGGGATTTTAAAATATGGATGAGTTCATTTTCTATTCTGTTGGAAGTGAGTACCACAATTTAGCAATGTATGTAGAGTATAAGCAGTTACTGCTGTGATTTTTAGATGTTTTACTAAGCATAGAGTATTGGTTCAGAAATGCAGTTCCCTGTGAAGTGAATACCAGTTTAATAACTGGCCAGTGGCCAAGCAAACAGT
The DNA here is from genome assembly GCF_019279795.1 of Protopterus annectens. Lineage (NCBI taxonomy): Eukaryota > Metazoa > Chordata > Ceratodontiformes > Protopteridae > Protopterus > Protopterus annectens. The sequence goes on along the minus strand of NC_056746.1, from coordinate 1,031,709,438 downwards.
GAGCAATTGAGTGCTGTTTCAAGCACTGAAGGTAAACATCCACACAAAAACATTGTTGCTATGTGGTGGATATCCTAGAAAGCATACCTTCAAAGTCAAATAGTGGTTGTGGTGTCTTCTGTGGAAGCATATTTTTTCAAATACAGTTAGGGTTGTCACCTGTCCTATTGTGAAGATAACAGTCATGGTTTAAAAACTTGTGTCCCACTGCTTGCATTAACTGGAAGCGGGAAAAGAGATGTCTTGGTTTACTGTTTTTATTGTAAGTGTCAATTTCCGGAGAATACTTCAGCAAGAACTTATGGTACCATTATATTTATTATTCACTAGGTCATATAAATATGGGGAGATTCCTTAAGACTGGAGACATGCTTATTAAACCTGTCTTTAAGGGAAAGGGGGTAGGACAAACCCAGAGCCATATAGACCCTTAAGTCTACTTTCATGTTGTGGAAAAATAATGGAAAAGGTAATATTGGATATGTTTTGTCAGAACTGGATAGTTTGGGACTTGAAACCATATATCAGCATGCATATGTTGAAAATAGTGGTGCTGCGGTAGCGTTGTCGCCTAACAGTAAGACGCTGTCCGGTTTGATTCTCAGCTAGTGTGTATTCTGCATGGAGACATGCGTGAATGGGCGTACCTTCCTTGTAGGTTGTGAGCAGGGCTGGTAACTCGGCATGTAAAAATCAACTACCAATCATTAGCGGACCGGAGTTCCACTGTGGCGACCTCTAACCGGGAAAAGCCGAAAGACACAAACAAACCACCTGAAATTTAGTGTTCTGTAACAATATAATAACAGCTATGAATGAAAAATTGTGCTGTGATATAATTCATATAGATTTAACTTCAGCGTTTGACAGGGTTATACACAAATCACTGAACAGTAAATTAGTACAACTAGATATTAATGTAGTTTTGGTAAGATGGATAGCTACAGGGCTTACAAATAGGACATGGCAAGTATCATACATCAAGTGGACAGGTGAAATTCTTGGTTACCGTCAGGGTGTCCAACAGGGCTCTGTCTTAGGCCCGTACTTGTTTAGATTGTATCTTTCAGACCTAACTTTTTCATCTGAGGTATTCTACAGTCTATATGCAGACAACCTGAAATTGGGTAAACTGATTACATCTGTTACAGAAAAAGCATGTCTGCAAAATAACCTGATTAAATTGAACATTTAGACACAGGAGAATAATATTCTGATAAATATATCAACAACTAAGCATATGAGATTTGGGAGACATAAACTGAAAGATGAATATTTAGTAATGCACACAGTGATTGAAATTGTAGTCTCATTTAAGGACCTGGGTATATGGGTAGATCCAGCTAAGAGTTTTCCTAATCAGGTCAACCAATCGGTTAATGGAAGTTATAGAACTATAAGTTGTATAAAATATCAAGTCTAGGAAATAAAAAATGATGAAATCATTATTTGTTAGTTACATTAGACCCAAACTTGAGTATGGAATAACAATATTGAAACCCTGTAAGAAAACTAGCATGAGTAAACTGAAAAGAGTACAGCGGAAATATACCAAGGGCATCCACAGATGTCGAAGTTAAGTTATTATGAAAAACTAAGATATCTGAACTTGTACAATGTCTCTTACAGATATCTAAGAGGAGATCTTATTCAGGTATATAGGCATTTAGGGACAACTACCTCTGGGAATGTTTGGGGTTATCAAAAAGTACTAGAGAATCATCAGATAACCTATGTAGGAGATTCTGTAGGAATGAGAAGTGTACTAGCTGGTTCTGTGAGACAGTAGCTGATGCATGGAGCAGACTACCAAATTACATTAAAGCAAGTACTTGTTTTGATATTTTTAAGAACAGCCTGGACACTTATTATGGGAACAAGTGTTTTGGTATATTGGCAAGCTAGAACAGCATTAATGTCCATGCATGAAATATTTCTATGTATGTATGTATGTATGTAATGCCAATAAACCAGGAGTCAGTCAGTAGAATATTAACATTTTTTTATCCCACTCACAGTTAATGCAAGCAAGACTTACTTAACTTGCCATTGCCAAAAGTATTGAAAGCTGTGCTGAAGCAGCTTTGTAGCTTGCTTTCACAATTTTTATTTTTATCTATTTATTTTTTGGCACTACATTGGTGTCATTCCTGGACTTTGCCTGCAGTTTCAGGCTATTGGTGTGCTGAGTGTTCTCCATTAGGTCCAATTACCACAACAGTGATTTACTGAACCTCAGTGGTGGTGCTAGTGGAGGATGAGAGCACCAGAATCATTATATAAGTTGTTAATGTATGGACTGTAGAAAAATGAATGCCCTATCTATTTGAAGTAATTAGTGAATATTTTTGAAAAAAAGACCTGTGACTTGAATTGTACCAAAGTTTGAATTGGTATTACATTTAATAAGGTATTTATGGTTCATATGTAAACTAACATGAAGGTCAATTTTAAACCCAGCCAATAACCTGAAGTCAAGATCAAACCCTGTATCTTGTGTCTATGAAGTGAAGACCTTAACCATTATTCCAAACCCACCACCCCAAACCAGTTAGTACAGTATACATTCACAGGTAAATACTAGGCTGTCTGCAGCTTATTACAAGCTTAGCCAGTAACCAGAGATCAGAATCAAACTCTGTATCTTGTATCCTTTATGATAAATGAAGTCAATGTAGCACAGCTCTTATTGCTGCTGGCAGTGATCAGGACAGGATGAGAATGAATATGGGTAATTAGAAATTTGACTTTAGTATATATTTTTTTTTTTTTTTACTATTGAGATCAGAAGCACCTACTTCAAGCCTGCATCATCATTATATAGGGGTGATAAGTCTTTTTGGTGTTGAGTATGATTTCAACTCTTCTTTAGATAGCTGTATACATTGCAGATGATACAGCTCTGTACTACTTCTATCGGAAGTGACATTCCTGGCCATTACAGAATATATGTATGTATAGTATGTATGCATAGTGTACATGCATGTTTATCTGTCTGTGGGGGAGGGGATATTGCTGTGAGTGAGTGAGTGAGTGAGTGAGTGAGTGAGTGAGTGAGTGAGTGAGTGAGTGAGTGTCTCTTGGTCTGTTGCCTAGGGTGAATTATTAAAACTGTTCAGAGGGTTGTGTTGTTTCTAGTGTCGTGTACTGAGGCAGAGGTGGTTGGTGCTGATGGATATATATGAGTGTTCATGGGCACAGCTCCTGCAGAAGATGCTGCACTGTACTGGGGTCTGATGGAAAAGATCAGAGCACCCTCAGGAGTTATGTGCACCAGCTGTGTATGTGCACATCCACATGTTTTCTCAGTCTGGTGAATGCCACAGGCATGATCCATAGCATGCACAGGGGACAGAAGACGTCATGAGTGTAATGATGTTATATACTACAGGTCTATTTTGTATGAGCACCCCATTCATGCCTGCAATGAAATTTCACAGTGCCGTCAACACTGTTTGGAGTGGTGGTGCTATGGGAGGTAGACTGCACCACTGCCCTGTCATGACATGCTTCATCCCCATTAATGGAAGCCATGAAAAGGGCAATTTTGTTGATATATGGCTGCAGAGGAGAGTCTGTAGCATATAGACTCCCTTAGCTGGCTTTCAAAAATGCTGCATAAATAGGCCAGGCCCTCTTGGAGGTCATCATGTAGACCACATAATTAAGCTCTGCTATGGGTGCAGTGGTAGTCACCTATCTCTGTATGATGACCCTGCACATATGCTGTATGGTTGCAATGGAGACACTCAGTTCAGGAGTAGGGTAATACCCTTGGCATTGCTAGCTACTAGGACACTGACCTCACTGCCTTACAACTGCTTAAGAAGCTGCCAGAAATCAAATATATGTCTGCCACTGAGGAGTAAGGTGCACCCTGTGCTGATGTAGCTAACAAATCCTGTCCTTTTGTGGCATTTTGGGGCTGAGATCCAGGTTGCATACAGGAGCTGTGTTTGAGGAATGGGGGGGGGAGGTATATGCCTGTTACATTACCCATGTCTGATAATGTCACTGTGACTCCAGATTGTATTGGGGTTTGGCATCATCATCATCATCATCATCATCATCATCATGTGGCACCAACAGGATCTCAACATCAGGTATGCCAATATCCACAGTGGAGGACCGTGACACCAAGGGGTCTGTGAAAACACAAACACACCTGAGAGCATTAATGCAACTTTCTCATACATCAGCATTCCAGTGATGCCACAACTATAAAACAAAATGGCATGCAAAATCTGTAGGAAACATAATCTTGAGCAGACCAATAGTGCTGCTATAGTCCTGACTTGCCTGTATCAGCACATCCTCCATTGGTCGTTTTATGCATTTTATGTTTGTTTGTCTGTCTGATTTTACTTCCATCATATAACCTCTTTCCTTCCCCTGTATTCCCCTTTCATTCTTCCCTATCTTCCCTTCTTTGAAAAGTAAAAATGACTCCTGTGCAAAAAGTAAACCATTCCTCCACCTTGCCACTTCCACATTTTCCTTCCCTGTGTCCCTCTGTATGTTTCTTTGCTTGCTCTTGTCATTTTCTGACTGTTGTATGCCCCCATTTCATCTTTATTTAATAACTAAAACTGGTAGAGACTTTGTTGAGAGCCACATATTATGGCTCTGGGAAAATCTTGTAGTGTTGTGAAATTACACTTGTGCACATGCATACTTACATGCATGCTACATGCCTGAGCTTGCTATTTATGAATTCTGGAAATGCAGCTCTGGTACAATATTGTATTCACTGGGAATGTCATTTTTGTAGGCAGGTTTCTTAATTAGTTAGTAGTAGAAGCATTGAATGTCTCTTGCTTAATTGATAGTAACTTAGAGTCACATCATGGCACTTGGCATCATCACATTGGTTATTACATCTGAGTTCCCAAGTCCCTTATCACTAGGTCTGCTCTTAGGGGAATGCTATTAGTAATGTAATTTGCAGGGGTGGTTCTCTTCCCAAACGGTGTAATTATACTTTTTTGCATTAAGTTTTAGGCCATGATTCTGCCACCAGTTACTTGTCTGTATCAGACCCTCCTGGAGGATATCTACATCTTTGGAGGACTCGGTGTTTGCATCCAGCTTGCAATCATTAGCAAATTTGGTTAGCCAAAGGCTCTCTTCATTTGCCTTGATTTCAGAGAAATATATTCCAAACAGAAGCTGTGTGGGACACCATTAATATTAGGTCTCATGGTGGATTTGGATTCCCTCACCCTAACTTCACTTGTTCTATCTGTGAGCCATTTGGTTATCCATTAGGTGACATAGGGATTTATGCCTAAATGTGTATGTAATATCCAAGTGTGTGTCAAATGTCTTTGCCAGGTCAAGATAGGCAGTTTGCACTGTTTTGCCCTCATTCATGGCTCTAGAGACCTTTTTGAAGAAGTCTAGCAAGTTTAGTAGGCATGACTTGCCCTTGACAAAAACAAACTTGGATTGGCCCAGTGTTTGAAGATTTGACATGTCTTTGTTTGTGAGGTCTACAATAATTCTTTCCATGGCCTTGCTAGACTAGTCAAACATATGGGTCTGTAGTTTACTGAGTCTGTTGATGGTCTGCCTTTGTGTAGAGGGGATGACCATTGCAGTTCTCCATTCCCAAGGGATAAAGCCTGTCTGGAGACTGTGGTTGAATAGAGATTCTAGTGAGTTTGACAGGTCATGTTTCAAGCTATTTAGGAGGCATCCTGGGATATTACCAGGGCACGGAGGTGGTCTGTATGTGAGATTTGATTTTCAGACACAGACACACACACACACACACACACACACACACACACACACACACACACACACACACACACACACACACACACACACACACACACACACACCTGGGAAAGATTGGCACAGATTTATTAGCTATGCCCCCTTCTGCCCAGACAATATGGTAGTTACACTCTGAAGCCAGCTACTCTAAGGCTCTTACAAAGGTACTCAATTATATTGAGTGATATTAATATTCATACAAATGATAGTGTTTGACCAATGCAGTAAAGCTTCCAGGAGTGCCTATAGAGTCACCAAATAGATATAAGTACACTCAAAGATTAAAATATTGTCGAAAGGACCAGCCACAATGAAAAGTTTAAATATATTTAATAATAAATAATAAAATAACATGAAATACAGAATATCTATTTACAATAAATACCAGAGTTTCAATCATGGGAAATATTAAAATAGCACAGATGAATAGATTCACAGATACAGAAAAATAGTACTTAACTAATCTCATTATATTTTCCTGACTTATCTAAAGAATTATTGTTCCCTGGTCACTTACTAGAGCAAGGCAAGATAAAGTAGGTGAGTGGTCTTCCTTCTTTGTCAGGTTCCAAAAGCAGATTGTTCCAAAACTTCAGTCTCATCTAGTATTAAAACATAATTTTTGTACTGGATTACAGAATGACATCACATACATCTGGCCATCTGACTTCTGTTTCACATACCACCACCTTTCCTAGAAACTTACCCAGAAACTCACACATATGTGTCAGTAATGCACATACACACACACACACACACACACACACACACACACACACACACACACACACACACACACACACACAGCTTTGCTAAGATCTGTTGCATCTTCCACTCTTCCTACAGGAGCTAATAAACCATTCTCTGGCACAGACATTTCATCTCTGGCTGCAATCAGAACTGTAAGATACAATATTTATGTCCTAAATTAAGTAATTTAATTTCATACTATTTTTCAAAGTTAGCTGGACTGAGATTAACCTCGTCTATTCTAGTATCCTCTTTTATAATGTTAATTTCAATAGTTATGATGCAATCTGACATACAATTTTTTTCTTTTTCTGTGCAGTAGGACACAATGTTGGTACATTTTTAACACAAGCACTTTCACAAATACATTTTTCAACACAAGCTATACAAATCAGTTTGATATACAAATGACATATAGGTCTTTACAAAACTCCAACTAGCTATACTGGCATATATTACACATCCATTGCCCTACTTTTCCTGGCATAGCTGGCAATACCTCACATCATCACACCACATTTAGAACAAAATATATAAAGGTTATGACTATAGTATTTTGGCTAAGACAAAGATGCATGATATTTTCAAAATGTGATCTCATGTTTGTTAGTGTAGGGTTCTTGAATGAGGCTTAGAATTAAAAAGTAATGCTGAAAGAAGTTCTTGCTGCTTTCAGCATCTTCCTAATCATTTATACATGGAGAGAGAAGCAATTTGATACAGTAGGTGATAAGAAAATGTTTTAGTCTGGCAAGAATGGGTATGAATGAAAAAGCTATCTCATTGTGAAATGTATGTCATGAAATGAAGAGGTCAGTTTAGTGACATTGTGTACAATGCATGTTCAAGGGGAAAAGAAAGCCATGTTTACATAAATTTTCAGGTCTATATTATAATCTCGAAGTTACGGAACATCGAATACAATATGGTCGACACCATATTATCGAAGTTCCGTAACTTTGAAAATAAAAAAAAAAATTTAAATAGCAAATACTTACCTTAATGGGTTTAAGCAGGGGCAAGCCTCCCTGCACCCCGCACACCCCCGCTACTTAAATATACCAACTCCGAGATCGCACTTTCCTACACTGTAGCGCAATCTCGGAGTTGGTACATTTAGGTAGCAGGGGGTGTGGGGGGGGGTGCAGGGGTGCTTGACCCCTGACTACACTCGTCACTCGTTAGTTTTTCTTTTGTTCTACAAATATTTTTATTGTGTTTCGATTGTTTAATAGTTCGATGCATAAAGTTCGATGTTTATGCATTCGAACTATTAAACATTCGAGATTATAATATAGACCCAAATTTTCCTGGTTCAGAAACAAAAATAATAAACACACTGTTGATGTACAGATGTTACTTACCAGGAAAATTGAGACAGTTTTAAGGAAGTTGAATGAAAAAACAAGAGAAAGAAATGGTAAGAAATATAAACAAAGGCAAAACATTATTACATCTGAGTTCCCAAGTCCATCACTGGGTCTGCTCTTAGGGGAATGCTATTAGTAATGTAATTTGCAGGGGTGGTTCTCTTCCCAAACGGTGTAATTATACATTTTTTGCATTAAGTTTTAGGCCATGATTCTGCCACCAGTTACTTGTCTGTATCATACCCTCCTGAAGGATATCTACATCTTTGGAAGACTCACTGTTTGCATCCAGCTTGCAATCATTAGCAAATTTGGTTAGCCAAAGGCTCTCTTCATTTGCCTTGATTTCAGTGAAATATATTCCAAACAGAAGCTGTGTGGGACACTGTTAATATTAGGTCTCATGGTGTATTTGGATTCCCTCATCTTAACTTCACTTGTTCTATCTGTGAGCCATTTGGTTATCCATTAGGTGACATAGGGATTTATGCCTAAATTTGTCTGTAATATCCAAGTGTGTGTCAAATGTCTTTGCCCGGTCAAGATAGGCAGTTTGTACTGTTTTGCCCTCATTCATGGCTCTAGAGACCTTTTTGAAGAAGTCCAGCAAGTTTAGTAGGCATGACTTGCCCTTGACAAAAACAAACTTGGATTGGCCCAGTGTTTGAAGATTTGACATGTCTTTGTTTGTTTGTGAGGTCTACAATAATTCTTTCCATGGCCTTGCTAGACTAGTCAAACATATGGGTCTGTAGTTTCCTGAGTCTGTTGATGGTCTGCCTTTGTGTAGAGGGGATGACCATTGCAGTTCTCCATTCCCAAGGGATAAAGCCTGTCTGGAGACTGTAGTTGAATAGAGATTCTAGTGAGTTTGACAGGTCGTGTTTCAAGCTATTTAGGAAGCATCCTGGAATATTACCAGGGCATGGAGGTGTTCTGTATGTGAGATTTGATTTTCAGACACACACACACACACACACACACACACACACACACACACACACACACACACACACACACACCTGGGAAAGGATGGCACAGATTTATTAGCTATGCCCCCTTCTGCCCAGACTATATGGCAGTTACACTCTGAAGCCAGCTACTCTAAGGCTCTTACAAAGGTACTCAATTATATTGAGTGAGATTAATATTAATACAAATGATAATGTTTGACCAATGCAGTAAAGCTTCCAGGAGTGCCCATAGAGTCACCAAATAGATATAAGTACACTCAAAGTTTAAACTATTGTCGAAAGGACCAGCCACAATGAAAAGTTTAAATATATTTAATAATAAATAATAAAAGAACATGAAAATACAGAATATCTATTTACAATAAATACCAGAGTTTCAATCATGGGAAATATTAAAATAGCACAGATGAATAGATTCACAGATACAGAAAAATAGTATTTAACTAATCTCATTATATTTTCCTGACTTATCTAAAGAATTATTGTTCCCTGGTCACTTACTAGAGCAAGGCAAGATAAAGTAGGTGAGTGGTCTTCCTTCTTTGTCAGGTTCCAAAAGCAGATTGTTCCAAAACTTCAGTCTCATCTAGTATTAAAACATATTTTTTGTACTGGATTACAGAATGACATCACATACATCTGGCCATCTGAGTTCTGTTTCCCATACCACCACCTTTCCTAGAAACTTACCCAGAAACTCACACATATGTGTCAATAATGCACATACACACACACACACACACACACACAGACACACACACACACACACACACACACACACACACACACACACACACACACACACACACACACACACAGCTTTGCTAAGATCTGTTGCATCTTCCACTCTTCCTACAGGAGCTAATAAACCATTCTCTGCCACAGACATTTCATCTCTGGCTGCAATCAAAACTGTAAGATTCAATATTTATGTGCTAAATTAAGTAATTTAATTTCATACTATTTTTCAAAGTTAGCTGGACTGAGATTAACCTCGTCTATTCTAGTATCCTCTTTTATAATGTTAATTTCAATAGTTATGAAGCAATCTGACATACAATTTTTTTCTTTTTCTCTGCAGCAAGACACAATGTTGGTACATTTTTAACACAAGCACTTTTACAAATACATTTTTCAACACAAGCTATACAAATCAGTTTGATATACAAATGACATATAGGTCTTTACAAAACTCCAACTAGCTATACTGGCATATGTTACACATCCACTGCCCTACTTTTCCTGGTATAGCTGGCAATACCTCACATCATCACACCATATTTAGAACAAAATATATAAATGTTATGACTATAGTATTTTGGCTAAGACAAAGATGCATGATATTTTCAAAATGTGAACTCATGTTTGTTAGTGTAGGGTTCTTGAATGAGGCTTAGAATTAAAAAGTAATGCTGAAAGATGTTCTTGTTGCTTTCAGCATCTTTCTAATCATTTATACATGGAGAGAGAAGCAATTTGATACAGTAGGTGATAAGAAAATGTTTTAGTCTGGCAAGAACGGGTATGAACGAAATAGCTATCTCATTGTGAAATGTATGTCATGAAATGAAGAGCTCAGTTTAGTGACATTGTGTAAAGTGCATGTTCAAGGGGAAAAGAAAGCCATGTTTACATAAATTTTCAGGTCTATATTATAATCTCGAAGTTACGGAACATCGAATACAATATGGTCAACACCATATTATCGAAGTTCCTTAACTTCGAAAATAAAAAAAAAAATTTTAAATATCAAATACTTACCCTAATGGGTTTAAGCAGGGGGCAAGCCCCCCTGCACCCCCTCACACCCCCCACTACTTTAATATACCAACTCCGAGATCGCACTTTCCTACACTGTAGCGCAATCCCGGAGTTGGTATATTTAAGTAGCGGGGGTGCAGGGGTGCTTGACCCCTGCCTACACTCGTTAGTTTTTTTTTTGTTCTACAAATATTTTTATTGTGTTTCGATTGTTTAATAGTTCGATGCATAAAGTTCGATATTTATGCATTCGAACTATTAAACATTCGAGATTATAATATAGACCCAAATTTTCCTGGTTCAGAAACAAAAATAATAAACACACTGTTGACGTACAGATGTTACTTACCAGGGAAATTGAGACAGTTTTAGGGAAGTTGAATGAAAAAACAAGAGAAAGAAGTGGTAAGAAATATAAACAAAGGCAAAGCATTTAAGAATGACGATAACATGGTGAAAATGTATACTCTAATTGTAAAGAAAGAGATACATCATACTGGTAAACAAAACTTTAGGAAAGAGGAAGATGATTCTAAGACAAAACGAGATGTGCGAGGAAAAAAAAATCTTAATGGCATGTACCAGCAGCAAAGAATGAAATAAATAATGTTGGGGGGGGGCATGCTTGGGAATGTGTATCAAAAGCATGATCTTTCAGTCTGCACCACAACCCACCAGGAAATTTTTTACAGTAAAATGCAGGACTTTATTAAAAACTGGGCTTGCAGCAGAGAGTTATCTTCAGGACAATATCTGATTACTCTATCTGTTTTGTATCTTTTCTGGCATTAACTGCTAGTTAAGTAGTCCTGTACCCTTTTCAGGAAAGAAGTTCTTTTCAGTTTGCTGGAAACTCCTCTGCATGTTTACGATGACAATTGCAACATAGTTGGCAAGAGAGTTTTATTTATTCTTTATTTATTTTACATTTGTTTACTGGGAAAGTCCAACTGGGCAGAGCCCATTTTCAGTGGAGACCTGGGGAGAAAAGCTCCACAAAAAGTGACAGTACATATAAAATTAGTAACAGTAAATACAGCATGACAAACAATATGTACAGCGTAAGTTACAGCAGATACAGCAAGTCTAACAGTAGATACATCAGATATGGAACTTAACATAGTGATATTATTAACATAGAACCTATGAGTATTAGTTTACTTTTGTAAAGGGAAAATAATTCTAGATTTATCACATATTTAAGAATAAAAAGAAAAAAGAAAAGTCATAATACAGATAAGATCACTGTCCAAGAAACAGGCTGAATAATTAATGGAGTGTATTTATGATAACAGGAGATCAGCCAATGGGGTGTTGCATGAGCAGAGCCAAGTGTCAGATAATTTTTGAGTATTTTTTTAAATTGGTGTGTGTTGTCAGTGGTTCTAATATTATGGTGAGGGAGTTTCATGTTTTTGAGATATAGGAAGAGTATAAGGAGTCTCCTGCAGTGTTGTTAGTTTAGAGACTTGTAGTAAAGATTTATTTGATAATTGTAGTGTTTGAGTGAGTAAAGTTGTAGTAAGCTTTGGAGAGCTGGATTTTTTTTGGGGTTATAGAGTAGTTTGTGGGCCATGACTAATTGGTTGTATACAAGAAGCTGAGGTAGTTCAAGTCAGGAGAATTTTTTGAGGGCTAGACAGTGATTTGACGTGTGTAATACTCATAGGTTCTATGTTAAGTTCCATATCTGATTTATCTACTGTTAGACTTGCTGTATCTGCTGTAACTTATGTGGTAGGGGCTATAATTGACTCTCTGGCTGACACAGACATCCTCCAAAAGGGTCTCACTGAGATGGACACCTGGTGTCAAATCATGGCCTCAAGCTAAATTCCAAAAAGTGCATAGTCATCCCCTTTGGAAAAAACAAAGTACCCCAAACTACCATATAGGTGGTAGTCCCCTAAATACGAAAGACGTAATAAGGGATCTGGGGACCCAAGTAGACAGTAATCTCACCGTTGATAATCACATTGCCAAAGTGGTTAGAAAATCCTTCTACGTGGCCCACCTAATCACAAAAGGGTTCGCATCCAGAGCAAAAGAGATCATTGTGCCCCTCTACTCATCACTCATCAGACCCATCATAGAGTACAATGCCCCATTTGGGATGTACCTTGCAAGACACCTGCAACAGCTGGAAAGACCACAGAAGTACCTCACCAAGAGGATCACTGGCCTCAAACAGATGCCCTATGCAGCTCGACTGAAGAAACCCCAGCTGTACTCGGTTGCATACCGCCTACTTAGAGGTGATCTCTGCCTGACATACAAGGCCATGTCCAACCCAGAATTGATGGACATGCTCCAGCTAAAGAAAACCTTATCCCCTCGAGCTACATGCTCTAGGGATCTAAATCTCACCACAACAATAAATAGGACATGCTGGAGGGATAGATTCCTGTCCCAGAGACTTCCCATGCTTTGGAACAAGATCCCAATCGACATTAGGCAGAGCTCTTCGCTAACACTCTTCAAAAGAAACCTTGACGAGTGGATGGGAAACAGAAAGTTTACCTCGGGGATCACTTCAGTGGCTCTGATGGACAGAGGCACAGGGAACTAATCTAAGGGGGTGGCGAAAGCCAACACATTCTGGCTAGGCTTATAAATGCCTTTGGGCAGATAGCCTAGTACCTACCTATGAACCTATGAACCTATAATGATCCAGTAGCAAATTTAGCTATTTTGTTATAGTATGTATTCAATTTATCTAAATCTGTTTTTTGAGCTTGATAAGTTAATTCGGAAATCGTTGTCTGCTATAATTTCAATGCTGCTTTAAGATATCAGAGACACTGCAGCCTTAAAAGGATTTTGTGAAAAAAACAGGAGAGCCTTTTTTTTAGAATTAACTGATAAGCTGAATATGAACTATCAATTAGTATAAGATCATGGAGATATCCTAGCCATGCACAAATAAACTCCTTGTAACAATCCTCCCTCAGCCTGGAATCTTAACTGGACGACCCTGAAAATCATAGAAAAGGAAATGATCTTCACAAAAACACACACACACAGACACACACACACACTATGTATATATATATATATATATATATATATATATATATATATATATATATATATATATACACACAGAGAGAGAGAGCGAGAGAGAGAGTGTGTGCGAGTGTGAGCTAAGTAAGTGGATAGGTTTAGTTTTGTCCATATGTATTGTATGTGTGTGTGTGTGTGTGTGTGTGTGTGTGTGTGTGTGTGTGTGTGTGTGCGTGTGTGTGTGTGTGTCAGTGTGTTTTGTATTCTACTGTTAAAACAAAATGAAAACTCCAGCAAAGCTAGAACTTCCACTGAGTGACCTCCCAAACCTCTTGTATCAGAGGCACATGGGATATATGCAAATGACCCTTGTGAACATTAAGTGTTTCAGCTAATTGGTGATTCTGAATGCCCATGACTTGTTTTGTCATTTTAATGGACAATTACAGTCCAGTAAAGCCAAACCCCACTAGCTGTGGATATGCATATTTCTGCATTGTTATGACCTTATCAGCACAGCACAAGCAGAGTGTTTGACTAAGCATAAGAAACACAGGGCTGTTATAACAAGGCCGAAATATGCATATCTACAGCTAGTGGGGATTGGCTTTATTGTACTGTTAAGGAAAGCTTTTTTCAGAAGGTAAAGTACATGGTTGGGGTTAGAGGCAGAGGCAGGGTCAGGATTAGGGTTAGCACACATGAGTAAAGATGGGCACGGTGTCATGCAAAAGTTATCATTTCACAAAAGGTCTGTACAATAGTACAGCTTTTAACAACTCAGAATAGCAGGTACTGATGCTATCCTACTTTTATTCCCGACAATCTATGCATGGCTATATCTCTACACTCATGTTACAAATATAAGCATTAACTTACTGCAGTGTATGTGCAGATCTGTTGATATAAAGGGTTAATGTCCTGAGTGTGTCCTAGTTGACCCAAATTTAATTAGCAGCTTGAGCATTTGTAGAAACTATTCAGGGGAGGAGAGGAACAACATGGGTTTCACTACTTACCTCTTCTCAGGGAGAGTTTCTGGTGGTCTGTGGCAAGGATGCATGCTCCCATGGCTAAATCACCAATGGATACCACAGACCTCAAGGGATTGCTGGCTTCATTGGGAGCAGGGCTGTATTGAGGGTTGATGGCATTCACAGAAGGTAATGATAGTCCCTCACTGACTCCAATTGCACACCAAATCCAGAATGTGTTTCTGGGCATATTCTTGTGGAGTTATGGCCATAAAAGGAAAAAAAAGAAAAACTTCTGATGATTGCCTAAAAGACAACCCTGTGTACTGGGGATGAATAGGACAGTGGCCTGTAACAGGGTTTCTGAAGGTCAGCAGGCAGCTAGGGCAAAAAACTCCAAAAATTATTGTATTTGTGTATGATGTTGACTATTACTTAGGGTATCTAAGCCAAGTTAACAATGAAAAATATTTCAGTTAGTTAATCCAGGGATCTATGGGGAGTGGGATTGAAAGTTCATTGCATTTAAATATCTTATCAGCAGTACTGTTTAACTATTTAGTGAATGGATGGAGATTACTCTACATACTATTTTCTATATAGTTGCCTGCAGGATATCTCCCATATTTTAGTCTGACTTTGAATGCAGCCAGAAACACCAGGTTCCATTAATCATCAATACATTTGACTATCCTCACCACCAGTATTATCAGTTGGTAACTTTGTAAAATGCCTATATGTATTTAAAGAATAAAAACAGACTGGGACAAATGCTTAATTTAAGAAAATACTCCCTAACGGTCATTGCATCTGACTTGACGATATTATGTGTCTGCATGCGGATTCACTTCATAACACTGAAAGCTCAAAACACTGAAACCAAAACAGTGAAACTTCAAAATCTTGAAAACTCAAAACACTGAAAACACATATCATACATATACTGAGTTTAAACAACATAAATCATAGCACTTTCCACCAAGTGTATGCAGGGGGGCAAGCCTCCCTGCACCCTCCGTGTGGAGGGCTGCACCCCCACACCCCCTGCTACTTATATATAGCAACTCCAAGATTGCACTTCATACACTAAGTGCAATTTTGGAGTTGATATATTTAAGTAGCAGGGGGTGTGGGGGGTCCAGGGGGGCTTGCCCCCCTTCTTACACTTGGTGGAAAGTGCTATGATTTATGTTGTTTAAACTCAGTATATGTATGATATGTGTGTTTAGTGTTTTGAGTTTCAGTGTTTTGAGTTTTCAGTGTTTTGAAGTTTCAGTGTTTTGGTCTTCTGTATTATGAAGTTTTCTCATTTTCAGTGTTTTGAGTTTTCGGTTTTATGAAGTGAATCCCTGCATGCATATAAATTAATTTCTATATTCATTAATTAGTGTCATCATTTCTGTTTGTCGCACTGCTATAAAACTGCTGTTAAAATGCACTATGATATGCATAATAATAATAATAATAACATGTGCATAAATAACAGGTTATTTTCTGATATGATGTACCTCACACTGGACAAACTCATTTTCGTTTTCAAGAGTGTTTATAACACAACTAAAGCTTTACCTACCAAATCAATGGATCGGCTGCTGTACATTAACAGGATAAATGCCACAGTTATCTTCACCTTGTCATATTGTCAAACCATTTCTCTTCTGCTCCACAACCAGCCTTCATCAATACCTGAAGAGTTTTAATAGCATTTCCCGGCTATAGTCATTATTTTATATTACTACTCTCACCCCTACCTGTATACTTCTAATATATGATAATGTATGTATGTATATATATATATATATATATATATATATATATATATATGTATACATACATACATGCATATGTGTGTGTGTGTGTGTGTGTGTGTGTGTGTGTGTGTGTGTGTGTATACATACACATTTACATACGTGTGTGTGTGTGTGTCTGTGTGTGTGTAGGTGTATTTATATATATAAAATTGCTGCAAAATTGACCTCATCTCCATCCTCCATTTCTTTGAATTTCTAAGCACTAATCACATGATCTCATCTATTTGACAAACTCAATAATACACTTATTGAAACGCTCAATGTATAACATCTACTAATGCACAATTATCTTTTATAATGAAATTGTTGTCTCTATTTTCATATGAATGTAATCTAATTAAAAATATGTAAGCATAATTGTTAATGTATATTACTTAATGTCTGTGGACCTACGCTGAAAAGGTTTTTTTGAGTAAACCCAGTCAGACAAACTCGGTACACAAAAGTAAAATAAAATAAAAAAAGTGTATATGCATCAGTACTGGTGGCTATTATCAAACTGGAAATTAGGAGATTCTATTATCTGTCTCTGTCTTTGTTTCACCCCTCAAACCTGGTCACTGAATACAGTCAGTGAAAACAGGGTGACATAAGATAGCATAAAATTATCTTTATTTTAAGCAATCTTCCCACAGTGCTGTACTTGATTTATCTTTCAGAAGTTTTTAATTTCCTCTACATTCTGTCTACATTTGCTGCAAAGCATGTAAAAACTAAAGAAAGTTTGCATTCATCTTCTTCCACATTGTAATCTGTTACTGGCACCTTCCTGTGTATCCACCACCTCTCATCAGAATGTCGCTGGCATTTTATTCTGTCATTTTAACTACAGAACTCTAAATAAGGCAACAGATCTCCGCCAACAAAGTTTTGGAATTTTTATCTCTTTTTGGCCTGGACAATCCTTGCTGGATGAGTCATCTCTTCCAGTATTAAATAGTTAATTTTCATGACTGAACCTTAACATCCCAAAACATACAGTGGAGGCCTTCTCTTTCCAGATGAGATTAACCTTTCAACACCAATTTTTATCAGCTAAGAGACATAAGTTGGTGGATCAGATGGATGAGGCCATCATATTGTACAAGGGCTGTTTTTCATTTTTCTGTAGTCCTACTTGAGTGGTATAATTACAGATAGTTAATGCGTGCAAAAATTAAACATTGTGGTGAGTTTCACCACAATGTGTTATTTTGTACAAGCTAACAAAGGGCTTTTTTTGGATTTTCTCCCTTTCTCCATTGTGGTGTGACCACACAATTGGTATATTTAATTTAGGGGGCTTTGCCTCCAACACACATGGGGATACAGGAGGGCATGTCCCCCTGAAAAATATTTTTTGTGTTTTTATAGTCTTTTCAAGTCACTGGTTTCAATATTTATTTTTTCTGTGGTCACACCATAATGGAGAAAAGTGGGGAATCCCCAAAAGCACTTTGCCAGCTTGCACAAAACAATAAATTATGGCAAAACTCACGTCAATATTACATTTTTGCAATAAAACAACTTATGCATCAATATTTTTTTGGAAATTGGTGAGTTAAATGAGCGTGCTTCTTTTTCACTCCCTCATATGATGAAAGCCAGTAATGAGCTGCTCATTCATCCTTATGGCATACCTCTCTATTGGCCCTGATTTTGCCGAATGTCCATGATTTTACTTCATATTTTTGCCATCTTCGCTATTTTTTTTCTTTTAAACTACTGAGGATAAGAATAAATCAATAATACCAGACAAAGTTTCATACTGTTTACTGCTCAGAAAAAAGAATATTGATGCAAGACCTGCTGCTCTTTAACTTTGTATCTCCTTGAATCATTTAATTAAAAATATCTTTAAAAATCTGATGCACAAACAAATATTAGAGAAAAAACAGTTATCAATGCATTTTATAGGGTCTTCTTCAACTTATCAAAAATGATGCTACTAAAGACCAGCTCTCTGAAACTGATTAGTTGAGAGGAGCATATTTTAATCTGTGTGAAACCACAAAAGAAACTACAGTGGCTTCTCATACAGGAAATTTAAAAAGGACCACTATAAAGTCTTTTATTCCACAAGACAAAAAAATCTTTACTCCCACACCTTCAGACACTTAAAATATAACAACTCCTACATTCAGAGCTGGATCATGATCAATTGGGGCCCTAGGTAGGGCAATAGATTGGAGCCCCCCTAGAGCAGCCTCTCCTGCAGCAACTTACTTGGCTATTTCTCCCCAGTTACCGTAAACACTATTCAAACATATCAGTGTGCATACTGTTTTCTTATTTACTTCCACAATGATTAGAGATCTTGAAATAAAATAGTACAAACCTGATAGCCATTTGCTAAACAAACAATACAGTCTCACAATGAAACAGACATAGCATGAGCAGTAAACCTTTCTGCCATTGAAACTCACATGCATTAAAACCCACATTCAAATAAAATGCATGTGGTCAGTGGAGAATTAAGTTTACCTTTTAAGCATTTTTCAAACAATACATTCTTTGCATACATTTTTAGGACCATGCATATATGTATGTTTTCTTTGATTTACCTTCCTGATTGTACAAATTATATTCCTTGTATAATACAGTACCATGTGTTAGAGCGTGTTTTAAATTTGTAGTTTTGAACATTTTTCCAGTAAGCAATGAAACAAAATGTATGACCCAATAATCACAAAACTGCCCTTTTCAGGACATTTTAACCATAGAAGGCCACTCAGACATCTGTCATTTCAATACTCCAGAATCAGAAAATAAGCACAATCTCTGCAGAAGTAAAAGTCATCCAAATATTATTCCACATTAAAGAGATCTGTAACTAATGAAGAGGTTGCTACTAGCGAACAACTTTACATTTCAGTGTTTCATCTACAAATTCAGTTCCTGCTGCCCTTGAATAATTAATTGTATATGTTACATTAAAAAAATGGTATACTGGTAATATTGCAATAGGGAATGACTGACAAACCAACAACAAGTTTATACTTACTAGGCATCTCATACAAAGGAAGAAAAACTCAGGAGTGCAGAATCTCTATCCCCTGTTAAAATGCACCAAATAAGCCGCAATCAAAATGGGACTGCAATATCAGCACTCCATAAACATGGTGTGGGATTAGAATCCACAACCTTCTGCACCAAAGGCAATTATGCTACTAACACTGCTTTCAAATTCTACAACATAAACAGTGACTGCAGTTTGCTAATCAAAAACATTAGTTGCAAGATGCACATTGAAAACAGACTTAGCATGAGCAACCATAAACCTCTCTTCTCTTGAAACTTACAATAACATGAAAATCCACTGAAACTCATAATTCCTTGAAAGTACACTGAAACTCATAATTCCCTGAAAATGTACTGAAAGTCTAACTCACAATTTTGTCAGCATTCTGGTATTTGGTATAGAGGATTCAGGCTCTTATCTCCACTGAAGCTTATAATTCCTTCGGCAGTCTGGTAGTTGGTGTAGAGGATTCAGGCTCTTGCCTCCCATAACCAAGTTACAGGGTCAAGCCTGATTAAGTAAATAGACTAACCTGCTGCCCCCCCCCCCCCAACTAGGGCATTACATACCATACCATACCTCCATACCTCTTAACTTCTTAGCACAAGTAATCCGGACAAAGCCTAAAATAATGGGAGTGGGGGTGGCGAAGGCCCCCAAATAGGAATAGATTACAAATATTGTTCTTATAGACTTAGAAAGTTGTTAGAATAACAGCATTTGCCTGATCATGCAAAATCTAAAGGAAGTGAAGTCTGAAACTTAAATTAATGACACTATTTAGTTATTTCAATCCTCAGTGATTTGCCAGCAAACCACAACTTTTATGAGGAATAGGCTAAAAATATAAAGCAAAATAGGGATAGATTTTAAATATTGCTCTTTTTAACTTAGAAAGTTGCTAGAATAACAGGACTGGTGTTAGCATGCATTTTCTGAAGGACACAAAGACTGAAACTCATATATATGTCCTTATTTAATGACTTCAATCCCCTGTAATTTACCAGAAAACCACAAATTTTATGAGAAACAGACCAAAATTATAAATGTAAATCTGGACAGTTCAGAGGTGTGTTAAAAACACACACACACACACACACACACACACACACACACACACACACACACACACACACACACACACACACACACCTACCTTCTCTCAGCTTTCTCTCTAACTCATGCACACACCCTCACAATTTTCTCTTCTCTCACAAAGCAACGCACGCATACACACACACACACACACACACACACACACACACACACACACACACACACACACACACCTACCTTCTCTCAGCTTTCTCTCTAACTCATGCACACATCCTCACAATTTTCTCTTCTCTCACAAAGCAATACACACATACACACACCCACTCTCTCACACTGTAATACGCATACACAAATGCACTTTCTCTCTCATACAGCAGTACATACACACTATCTCTCATTTAAACAGAATGGTTAGTTTAAATTACATACACACATACACATACATATACATACACACACTTTCTCTCTGATACAGAAATGTCAGGACCGCTAGTTTAAATTATACACATACACAAACACTTAAGTTTTCTATCAATGGAAAGGCTAGTTTAAATTCTGCGCATGACTGCAGAATGGGTTTACTTTAGCGTTGGCATGTGTGTGTGTGATGCACTCATGGTCCTCCTTAAGGAAGAAGACATTGCCAATACAGTGTTAAGAAGTATTTCTTTTTTTTTATGTTGAAGCCTCCTTGCCAGAGTGGACCCCTTTAGCTATGCGGCCCTAGGCGACTGCCCATGTTACCTAGTGCTGGATCCAGCTCTGCCTACACCTTATAGCCTCAGTGGAAGGGGATGTTCTTTGAGGCTGTGCAATCCCAGAGTCAGGGGATACAGGTTTACAGAAGGGCTTGTCTATACATCAAAAGCATTATTATGGACATTTACTTACTTTTTTAAAATTACCTTGGTTTGCTGTTTTTAATAGCAAAGTTACATAGTTTGAATGCTGTTCTTATCAGTAACAGTGCAGTATTCAGTATGCAGTATTTGTAGAGCTAGCATTCAACAACTTCCTATATTGCCTACCCAGACGGACCCGTTTTACAAACTGGTATATAATTGCAGAAATGTGTGGCATTTTGATATCTTTATCAAAATTATCCTTTTTAACAACTGCTTCTGTTCTAGATTTAACTAAAACCTCTACCAGAGTAGGTTCTTCACTTAAAATCCCCCTATCCCTTTCTCTTTGCCTGTACTCTGAGATCAAGCAGTCTCCAACCTGCAATCCAAATGGCTTCTTGGCTTCAGCCCACTCTATTATCTTTCCTGCTTGAGTTATATGCTCCCAATATCTTGGTTCCTTTCCAGCTTTCTCCAGTAAATTCCATCCCCCTCTTGCTGAATTTCTGTACCCCTACTTTCAGTTATCCCTATTAGCAAAATCTCCTGTTTCCATTCTCGTATTGACTTAGTTCTTAGAATAGTTTTTGATACTTTATGAATATAATATTCTGTATGGTTGTTATTATTCTCCTTTAGGATTTGCATCCAAAATCCCACTCTCTCTCTCTCTATGTATTGAACTCTTCACCAGCTTCATTATCATCATCATCATAATCATCATCATCATCCCTTTCCACTTTGAATTATGACCTTCTGCTTGTGTTATGTATATGAGCTTTAAATGTGTAGCTCTAAAATATCCCTTTAAATCACTTAAACCTAAGTCTCCTTGTTCTGTTGGAAGGATTAACTTATCCCACTTAACTGTTGCCCTTTTTCCCACCCAGAAAAATTCCTGTAATACTTTATTATTTTCCACAACTTCTCTGCGTGTTGATGAAAGTATGCCTGATCTGTATACAAGACTAAAGGGACTAAAAACATTTTCACTACTTGTAGCTTATTATCTATATCCATATATAAGAGTTTTTCCAGTTTCTCAATTTTTATATTATCTTTTGTTTACTCTCTTCCCACATATCTTTAGCTGCCATGACAGAAGCCTTTTTAATCCATACTCCTAAATACTTTGTCTTGTCATGTCCCCGTAAACGTGGGTATTGCTGAACCAATTTGCATGTGGGTACATAATTTACAGCTATAGTGTTACTTTTATCTTTATTAATTTTATATCCCAAAAAGACACAAAACTGTCTAAAAATGTTCCACAACATTGAGATGTTGTTTTTTTGGATTTGTCAGATACAAAATAATAGCATCTGCAAATAAAGCCAACTTTTCTTGATTACCATAACAATTAAATTCTTGTATTTCTGGAAAAAGAGGATACCCTTGCCTGCTTCTTCTGTTCAAACACACTTTATCTGAGAGGAAGTCACCCACTTTAATTCTTGTCTCCATTCCTTCATATATCCTTCTAATTAACCCTATTATTGTATCAGGGAATACAAATGCTTTTAATGCCCTTCTCATAAAATTGCAGCAGAGATGGTTCATCTCCAAGGTCCCCACTTGTAAATGTTTCATATCCCAAGCCCCTGTTTACACTTATCAAAGGTAACAAAACTTGTCAGAGTTGGAATGCATGGCTAGGCTTAAAAAGGCCCTTGTGGTTGTTAGCCTAGCAAATACCTATGAATTTGTACTCTGTCAGATGCTTTCTCTGCATCAAGACCATCAGCAACAGAGGGGTTTTCTTACATTCTATTTCACTGTGGATCATTATTGTTCTATTAACGTTGTCAATTTTGCCTCCCCTCCACAAAACCACACTGATCCATAGCTATCAATTTTGGCAATACCTTTGCCATTCTTTTAGCTACTATAGATATAAATACTTTATAATCATGGTTTAAAATTTAAATGGATCTATATGAAGCTGGATCTCAAGGGTCTTTGCCATCTTTAGGTAACACAGACACCACAGCCTTTTTCCAAGATGTTGGTGCTTCCCCTCCTATTAAAATACTGTTAAACAAAATATTTTGAGTTCTTTATCACTTACGTCCCTCCTAATATCCAGATATCCACAGGAATACAATCTGTTCCTGGATACATTCTTTGATACTTATCTAGTGGTCAGCTTCTCTTGCTCTTTTGTCAGTCTAATGGGACATCTGTAACTTCACCAGTTGTTTTTATTTATGGCCACTTGTACTGCAAGATGGTCATATTTAGCTTCCAGATAGACCTTTCCCTGATGACCTGATTTCTTTTTTTCTTCTGTACTGCACATGGGAAATATGGCTGTTATATATTAACACATGTACTACCACTTAAAATGCCAGGAATTGTTTAAAAAAGTTGTTCCTGTTGCAGCCTGGAAGAATTATTTTACTAAACGTTTAAGTGATTTTGATCTTTCTAAACCAGAGATGATAGTGCATTAGCTTAGATTTTTTTTACTAAAATAAAAGCCTCAAACAGCATTACATTCTGCTTATTTCAACCAAAACACTATCTGGGGGATTGTTAGACTTTCTTCTGCTCTCTCCACTAACATCCATTCTGGGGAACAACAAAATGCCAAGAATCATTATGTAATTCAAATCATCTGAACTACCTTTTGTGGAATTTAGAAGCCCTTGCACAGGTATAATCAAGTGCAGCATAAAAAGACATTGGGCAGGATTCACGAAGGCTTGCACGGAGTGTAAGAGATGTGCAACACTCCATGCAAGCCTCGCGATCCAGGAACAGCCCTAAACTCCGTGTAAGAGACCAGCTAAAACATCTCTTACACGGACTGGGCGTGGACATGCTAAATACCTCACTTGCAGCCGAAAGGTATGCAAATGAGGTATATTAGTGATCCACGAAGCAGAAACCAGTCCGTGTAAGAGACGTTTTAGCTGCAGAAATGTACTCAGTTGACAACTGAGTATGTTTCTGCAAATTCCACAATGGAGCCATGTCAGCTCCAAAAAAAGGGTGCATATGACTCAGGCAGCATGCCAATGGCCAAATATGTGGCCATTGGCAATATAACCCGATGCCAAAATATTAAAAATATAATTTTTTAAACTCAGCGCAGCCCCGCGCAAATGGGCTGTGCTGCATAAAACCATAAAAAAGAAGGTTATAAACCCACAAATGTGGGTTTCATGCAATACATGGAATGACAATGCAGGGACCAGCAGACCAAAAACAACATGGCCACCGTGTAGTGGTTGCTAAGGGGGGAAGCTGAGTCTAAGACATGTAACTAAGCATTAGTAGGCAATCTCATGTAAATGAGGGTTAGGATACTGAATCTCACAGTCACATAGCAAATGAGCACAGTCTGAGTAGTGTAAGAGATACATAAGGGGGAGGAATAGAGTAAGAGATAGGTGACATCACAGGGGGGAATGGTAGAAAGAAATGCAGTTCATTGGAGGCCAGTGTAACATAGGTTCATAGGTTCATAGGTTCATACTAGGCTATCTGCCCGAGGGCATTTATAAGCCTAGCCCATAGTTTTGTGGCTTACGCCACCCCTTTAGTTTGGAGAAACTATGCCCATTATTTTGCTGTGCCTCTGTCGAGCAGTGACACTGAGGTAACCCCTGGGGTGTATCTGCGATCTCCCATCCATTGGTCAAGATTCCTCTTGAACAAGGCCAGCGAGGTGCTCTGCCTCACATAAACCGGGATTTTGTTCCACAGCATAGGGAGTCTTTGGGTGATGAATCTATCCCTCCAGCACGTCCTATTAATAACCGTGTCGAGGTTTAAGTCTTCCGCCCTTGTGGCTCTGAGGGATCTAGATTTTTTGAGATGAAGCATGTTCATCAAATCTGGGTTTGACATGGCCTTGTATGTCAGGCATAGGTCACCTCTGAGCAAGCGGTAAGCAACTGAATATAACTGGAGTTCTTTCAGTCGGGCAGCATAAGACAGATTTTTGAGACCCTTTATCCTTTTGGTGAGGAACTTTTGTGGCCTCTCCAGCTGCTGCAAGTGTCGGGTCAGATACATTCCGAATGGGGCATTGTACTCGATCATTGGTCTGATGAGTGATGAGTATAGGGAGACTATGACTTCCCTTGATCTAGATGTGAATCCCTTCATGATAAGGTGGGCAATGTAGAAGGTCTTCCTAACTACTTTAGCAATATGAGTGTCGAATGAAAGGCTACTGTCAACCTGGGTTCCCAGGTCCCTAATAACTTCTTCTGTGTTCAGGTGATTGCCACCTATATGGTAGCTAGGGGTAACCTTATTTTTCCCGAAGGGTATGACTATGCATTTCTTGGCATTTAACTTTAGGCCATGGCTCTGGCACCAGTTATCTGTTTCTGTGAGACCCTTCTGAAGGATATCTGTGTCGGATGTGTTTTCCACTACGGTGCCCAGTTTGCAGTCATCTGCAAACTTTGTCAGCCATAACTCTCCTGTGTTTGCTTGTACTTCAGAAAAGTAGATGCCAAACAAGAGTGGGCCCAGGACTGAGCCCTGTGGGACACCACTTGTGACAGGCTTTGAGTCTGACATGGCGCCAGCAACTCTGACCCTGTGGGTTCTGTCACTCAGCCAGTTTGCAACCCATCTTGTAATGTATGGGTTTACATTTAAGTTGATGAGTTTTTCAATGATACCCGAGTGAGGTATTGTATCAAAAGCCTTTGCCAGGTCTAGGTAGGCTGTATGGACTGCCTTTCCCTCGTCAATGGCCTTGGTGACTGTTTGAAAAAGTCAACCAAGTTTAGAAGGCATGATCTGCCTTTGACAAAGCCAAACTGGGTTGGATCCAAAGTCTGCAAGTTCCCTATGTCTTTATTTATGAGATCCATTATGATCCTCTCCATGGCTTTGCAGATAAGGCTTGTCAAGCTAATGGGACGGTAATTTCCAGGGTCGGTGGAGGCACCGCCTTTGTGGAGTGGGACCACAGTCGCTGTGCACCACTCCTGGGCGTATCCGGAGGTGAGACTAAGATTAAACAGCTGTCCTAACTGTGGGTTTAATTTCTCGTTGAGTTCATGGAGCACACAGCCGGGGACACCATCAGGTCCCATGGATGCTGTGTTCTTTGCCTTGGAGAGAGCAGTTCTCACCTGGGCGTTAGAGATGTTTGGGGGGCTACAATCATTTGGTATAGATATCTCTCCTTTAGGGGGGAAGGGGGGGGAAGTTTGCACTGAACCTTTCAGCCAGTATGTTGGCAATGTCTGTAGGATCAGTAATCTTCACATCATTTTGAACTAATTCTGAGCATATCTGGGAGTTTCCTCCTAGGTCTCTGACATAGCTAAAGAATGCCTTATGGTTGTCTTTAGAGTCCTTAGCTATTTCTTTCTCAAAATTAGCTTTGGATGATTTTATGAGAGCTCTTAGCTTTTTACTTATAGTGATGAGCGGTGTCTTACCTTTTAAGGATTTTGCTCTATCTTGTAGTAGCTTTCTCCTTTTGTTGTAGAGTTTGTTTATGGCTGGGGTCCACCAGACTGGAAGCTTGCCTTTGGTACAAAGAGTCTTTGTTTTGCTTGGGATTGCCTGATCCATGCAGCCCTGCAGGTGCTGGTAGAAGGCATTTGTAAGTGATTCAGCGGTTTGAGTAATGTTAGCCGCTGGCTCAGGGGCCTTAAAGGAGACCACACTAGTCTTTAGAAGTGTGAAGTTGGCTTTCGAGAAGTTCTTTACTGTGGTCTTTTTCATTTCGGGTGGGGGCGGGATGAGGACCTCCAGCGAGATTAGTTTGTGATCAGATCTCACCAGTGAGGGGTATACTTCTGGCATTGAACATTGTGCTCCCATGTTCGTGATGATGAGATCAAGTATGTTTTCTCCTCTTGTGGGGATGGTGACTAGTTGTTCCATGGCATTTGAGTTTATGAATTCCAGGAACTTTTGGGCTAGAGTGTTTGGGCTTGAGTAGTGTTCCCAGTCTATATTAGGGTAGTTGAAGTCACCTAGTATGATGGTGTTCGGAGATACATTTATCCCC
This sequence comes from Protopterus annectens, assembly GCF_019279795.1. NCBI lineage: Eukaryota > Metazoa > Chordata > Ceratodontiformes > Protopteridae > Protopterus > Protopterus annectens. The sequence continues at coordinate 1,031,682,120 of NC_056746.1, read as the reverse complement.
TCCAGTTTTTTCAGGAAGGCCATATGAGGTTCCTGAGTTTGAGGGTGGCCTGTAACATGCTACAAATTGCAGAGCAGTCTTGCCTATGGTTAATTGCACCTGGATGGTTTCCGATGCATCGTGCGATGCCACCAATTTTGAGGTGTGGGTGTCCTTGATGAATATGGATACCCCTCCTCCTTTCTTGGTATTGTCCGGGTTTTGGGGCCGGAACGCATGATATGAGGTAAAACCTGATAGTGCTGGGGTGCTCTCAGGAGCCTTGAACCAGGTTTCTGTCACAGCACAGACATCAATGTTCTCCATACTGACAAGGGCCTCGAGTGCGTGCATCTTGAGGTTGAGACTTCTGGCATTGAGCAGCATTACCCTTAGTTTTTTTTCTTTGTTTTGTTCTAGGGTGGTAGGTTTAGAATTTGAGCCTTGCCTAAAAAGGCACTATGGGGGTGGCAAGAGCCTTTGCCAAAATCCGGAATCCCAGGGGTGACAAGTCAAGCCGTCCCTTGCGAAGCAGCGTGGCTTGTCCAGCATGTCATCCCAGGCAGACAGACATTGGATCCCCTTTGAATGACACCAGAGTTTAAGCCAATTGTTAAAGCTGATCATCTTATCTCTGTATTGTGGCATCATTCTTGGTGAAGGTAGGATACTGCTCAAGGTCAGGGTCATACCTGCTTGGGCTACATAATCAGAGAGCTCCTCTATGTCCCTTTTCATGTAGTCCAAGGAGGTACGTCTCAGGTCGTTAACACCAGCGTGGACAATGATTGAGTCGTACTTGTACCTGCTGTTGAGAGACCTGAGTGCATGCATTATGTGGCGGATTCTAGCACCCGACAGGCAGCTTACTGTGACCTTCTCCTTACTCAGTCTGGTGAGCGAGACGTCAGTGTGTCTGACTATGGAGTCACCAATGACTAGTGTGTCTGGCATTGTGTTTGGCCTTAAGGGCTGTGACTGCTTGACACTCTGACTGTGTGGTCTATGTGTTGCAGGTGTTGTGTTCTGAGGTGGTAGTTGTTTGGGTGTCTGCTTTGGTGGCCTCTGCTGTTTTGGTACATTTTTGATCAGAGCCTCCGAGTATGTCTTTGTGTGTTTATGTGTATGATTTGAGGTTGTGATGGTATTATGTGAGACTGGGTCTATAGTGTGTGTGGCTACCTTCTCCTCCTGTCTGGTCATGCCAGTCCTATGTTCCAGTTTGGCCGTATAGTTGCATCTCTCGCATGTATTTGTGTTTTGTGGGAGGAGGAGAGGGTTGTCTGTGTACATGAGGCAATTGTAACATTGCCTCAATATTCCCAGGTTCACCAGCTGAGCAGGAGAGGACATTAGCAACTGATCCCTCAACATGCTAGAAGGAATAGACAGAAAAACTTAAGAAAAGGTTCTGGGGGATGTGGGTGACCGAGAAATGGGGTTTGCTTTTTTGGGGTACTTTCTATAACAAGAGTGCTGTATCGAGGTGATAAGTACTGTAGGAGCAAGTGCTTCGCTATACAGATAGAGAATAGTCTACTTGGGAGTCAAGTAGAGATAATTTATAGTTGTAGGATACACTAAATAGAACAGTAGTATACTTTGAGGAAGGTAGTTTTAAGGGAAAATTTGAAGAGTGGACTTTAGGTAGCCCTAATAGTTTAAATCTGATTAACCGGTGCTGCCCTAGTGTGCAACGGTAGCAGCTCCACGCTAAAGCGCACTAACGCGTGCTTTATAGCAGGGGGCTGTAAAAAAACAGGAAATGACCCAAAATGGCTGACGAATTACTAGTTGCTGCTTCTAACCACTCCTCTGAGGACAAACAAGCAGCTCAGTACTCCCCACTCCCACTGGTGAGTAAAGAAACTACCTCTGGCCACACAAGAAAATGGAGGAACACAGAAACCAAATACAAAGCCCAGGGATCAGCAAAATCTGATCACTGGAACAACTAGCTAGGAAAGTTTAGGAAAGGAGAAATATTTTTTGTTTTTTTTTGCAAACAGACAGAAAAAAATGCAGCAAATGCTTTGTTTTCGACTAAATTGCTATCAAAGGCTGGTACACTTGAGTGTATTAGCCTGTTTGTTACTTTTAAGCAATACTTTAGCCCACAAATGCAATCAACAATATAAGCTCACAAAAACAGGAAAATAAGGTAATAAAACAGTAATATAGGCACAAACAGTAGTCGAAAAGCTCAAAAGATCGAAAAATGCAAACTAAAAAGTTTAAAAAATACTTATGATCAAGAAAGTTGCTTTTTCTGCTCTCTGCTTGCTTAGGAACTCTGCAGGGGACCAAGAGGAGCTATGCCTAGTTCTCTAATGCCAGAAAAGCCTGCCAAAGTGTGCTTTATAGCAGGGGGCTGGAAAAAACAGGAAATGACCCAAAATGGCCAACGAATTACTAGTTGCTGCTTCTAACCACTCCTCTGAGGACAAACAAGCAGCTCAGTACTCCCCACTCCCACTGGTGAGTAAAGAAACTACCTCTGGCCACACAAGAAAATGGAGGAACACAGAAACCAAATACAAAGCCCAGGGATCAGCAAAATGACAGATGACAGACACAAATCATGGAAAGAGGTGTGCCACTAGATAAGTCATGGAAAGTCAAGAAATGGAAGGTGTTCACTGTTACTTACACCAAAGTTTCTTGCTGGGTGTGCATGCGCAGGTGTGCACACCATGAAGCGCAAGTAGGGCAGTGTGCGCACGTGTAAAGCAGACTGAGCATGTGGGAGTATGTTGGGAGATGTTTAACACTGTTTGCGTGGGTGTGCGCGCGTGTATACGGCAGGCTGAGTATGTTGGAGGCTGTTGGCTGACGTATAACAGTGTTTGCATGGGTGTACGCGCGTTTTAACCCAAATAAGTAGATTCTGAACCATGTAAGCACGTGTGCGTGCATGTAAGCCACTGTTAGCGTGTTTCTGATAGTATGCACGTTGCTCCCCCCTGAGGAAACAGAGAGGAAAAAGGAAGCAACAGAATTAATAGGAAGCTAGCAGGGATAACTGCTGAAGCTAGCAGGTGAAAACAATTAGAAGCAGGCAATTACACAGGCAGAATAGTAGCCCAGCCCAGCACTTAAAACTCTGCAAACAGTAGTGCAGGATGTTTCCCTTAAGAGACACTGCAAGACAGGAGTAGGCTAATAGAAGTGAAAACTGAAAAAGCTGAACTCAGAGCAGAAATGTTAGGGGCTGCCATAGCTGTCATAATGAGACATAGGCGACTTGCTGAGGGTGGTGACAATGCAGATGGTGCCAGACAACCCACAGTGAGGAGACGGAGAAGAGTGTACAGGCCCAGGGTCACCTACTATGGGTTACATGAGCTGGAGATAGTAGAGTGCTACAGAGTGGACAGAGAGCTCCTGCAGCAAATTGTTGAGCTGTGCAGGCCACGCCTCACACACAGAACCAACAGAGGGGAACCCACCCCAGTGGAAACCAAGGTATGTGTTGGCCTAAGAATTCTAGCAACAGGTACCTTCCAGAGACTAACTGGCTATATGATGGGGATATCACAGGCATCAGCCTCCAGGGTACTGCACCAGTTCCTGGATGCCATGTCAGCACATGTCGGTGATCATGTATATTTCCCCAATGCCCATGAGGTATTGGCCAGCAATATACATCTCTTCCAGCAAATAGCGGAATACCCTGAGGTAGTGGGTGCAATAGACTGCACGCACATACGCATCAAAGCACCAGCCGGTGAGCGGGGTAGGGCCTACATTAACCGCAAGGGCTTCCCCTCCATCAACTGCCAGGTCATGTGTGATGCCCAGGGCATAATAATGAATGTGTGTGATGGCTGCCCTGGGAGTTACCACGATTCCCACATCTGGCATTTGACGCAGCTGTACCAGACATTTGCCAATGGGGACATCCCACACGGACACCTAGTGGGGGATGCAGGTTATGCACTGGAGCCGTGGCTGATGACACCCATCAGAAACGCACACACACCTGAACAGGAACGCCATAATGAGGCACACGCACAAACACGTAATGTAATAGAGCGTGTGTTTGGGCTGCTCAAGTCACGGTTCCGGTGTCTGGACACATCTGGTGGAGCCTTGCAGTACACACCAACTACATGTACCCAAATTGTCATGGTATGTGCTATGCTACATAATATGATCTTGCAAAACAGCTGCAGCAGGACCAGCATAGGGCCGGGCCAAACAGCCCCCCACCATTGCCAAGGCCATCACAGGCAGAGCATGACTCGGAGGAGGAACAACCTGAGCCTGCCTCAGTAGGCAGAAGGAGGCGTGCCCAGTATGCCCTGGCCTTGGCAAAGAGGCAACGCATAGCACATACACTGGCTCAGTAGGAACCCTGGGAATGATACCCCTCTGACTCACTCAAATAATAACATGGATGCCTAAAATGACATGACCTGCTCACAAACATGTACAGGGAAGTGTAATATGCGCATCCGACAGAGGCAGCCCTGCAGCACCACCTGAGGCATGAATGCCATGTGTTAAGTAATGTAACACCATGTACTATATGCACACATGAACACCCTGACTAACATCCACCCTCACCAAGCATGAAGCCACAAAATGACGATGGGATGATCAAGTGCAATAACTGGCTGAAGTAATGCAGTTAGTCAAAGGGGAGCCAATGTGTTTCAGGCTGGGAAGACATGTGGAGCATGACATGATGCACCACCTGCTAGGGGTGGCGTGCACCTATCATGCCATGCCCCATGGATACTGGCAAAGGCTGTCAGTACCCACAGCATGCCCTGAATAGGTAAGTCTCAAAACACAAACCCACCTTCATAGGTTCTACAAGGGATAGGAACCTAGATGTGATGCTACCCAATGACAGATGTATAAACAGCAAGATGTGTGCAGTGTAAACGCACACAGTATGGAGAATGTAGATACCAGTCCTGTAATAGAGAACTGGGTCAAGGCTCACATCAGCACCCTAACACTACCAGGTCACACCTCATACTGTGCTGTACAGCCACAAAACATGGAACAAGCTACAAAAGGAGGGTGACTAGCAAAAAATGGCAAGGATAACCACACCTTCAAAAACGAACACCTCCAATACTCCTATGCTCCAAAATCACTTGACATACAAAACAGGAACACAAACACTGAAATGTTTGATACAATTCTTTTAATTCTGGTACCTCGGCCTTCGCCTTCTTCTGGAATACATTTTACAACATCAAACACCACCCCTTTTATAATTCATCTAATTACATAATTGGTGCACCCTCCTTTAACTATTTAATGATTTAGTTAATTATTAACTCAACCATGTGATTTCATCTTAAAAATACTGACTTCATTCACATTCATGATTTCTGACTTCATTGAATATACTATCAATTATATATGAACATTTTTGTATAAACATTTTTTAACTAATATTAATAAATAACATTCCTGGATGTTATTGTAACATCTACTATTATACATTCTTGCAAAATTTAGAATTCATACATCAACCATTAAATTCTTTCTAAAAGATATTAAATTCTTTCTAAAAAATAGATTTTTTCTAAGAAATATATGAAAAAATTCATTTTAGATTTCCATGTTCATTCCATTTGGAAACAACGTTTTATAATTAAGAATAAACCTGGATTCCATCTGTAATCATTTTTCACGAAAAAATATTTAATTTCCAAATACATTGGGCCTGCCCAACACACAAAATACGAATCCCTTGGGGACCCCCTTATGTTGTTCACAAAAATGTTTTGCAACAGGACTTTCCATTCTTTTGTGTTTTATGTCACCTAAATGTTCAAGAATTCTAAGCTTCACCTTTCTAGTTGTTTGGCCTATATACCACCTCTGTCTCACACAGCCACATCCTATGATATATACCACCCCCGTGGAGTTGCAATCATAATATTCAAGGGCCCTATATGTAACATCATTAATTTTTGTGCCATCCAAGCTTTTGACCCTGCTACAAATCTTGCAACTTCCACATCTAAAGGTTCCTTTTCTAATATTCTTCCTATGTGTACTGGTGTTTCTAACATTCAATAATTCCTTTAAATTTGAGTATCTACTATACGAAAAGGTAAATTTGGATGGAAAAAGTTTTCCTATTTTATCATCTCCAGTGATAATAGGCCAAAATCTCATCACTACCTCCCTTACTGTATTAGAAAATTGTGAATATTTGGTGACAAAAAACATACTATCACTAAGCCTCTCTTCCCCTAGATTTGCCAGGTGAGAATCCGAATTTCCATTCACTTCTCTCCAAGACTTTCTCTTTGTTCCAGATGTCCTCTCAAAGCCTAACTCATGTTCCACCCTGCTTCCTTTGAGTCTTTCTTCTACCTTGTTAAATTCGCTAAAAAATTTTTTCTTATCTGAAGTATTAATTCCAATACGTTTAAATTCTCCAAATGGTAAGGACTTGAGCAGATGGTCACTATGCATGCTTGACGCATGTAAAAAGTTCTCAGCTGCTGTATTCTTCTGAAATGGTTTATACTGTATTTTATTGTCTGAACTCAAATAAAACTCCACATCCAGATACTAGATGCTTTTTCCCCCAATAGTGTAGGTGAAATCTAACCCCCAAGGATTTTCTTTAATCCCTGAAACAAATTTCTCAAAATCTTGTGGATTACCCCTACACAAAAACAACAAATCATCAATGAATCTCACATATTTTACTACCTTGTTCTTGTAAAATTCTGAGGGATAAATGAAACAATTTTCAAAATGGGCCATAAACAAAATTGCATATGAGGGCGCAAATGCTGCCCCCATAGCTGTGCCCTCCTTTTGTAAAAAATGTCTCCCTTCAAATTCAAAACAATTATGAGTTAGACAAAAATCCAACAAACTGAGAATGAAATGAGTCCTGGGTCCATCCCCTAACATTTTTTCCACTGCTCTTAAACCCTGATGTCTATTAATACTAGTGTATAAAGATTTTACATCTACACTAGTCCAATAAAAGTCATGCTCCCATTTAATGTCCCTTATTTTCATACATACTTCATTTGTGTTTTTTACATATGATTGTACCCTCTCCAAATAGCATTTTAACAAGGAATCCAAGTGTATTCCAACATTTTGCAAATAGGCTCCTTTGCCCGAAACAATGGGATGACCTGGTGGATTCCTAATGTCCTTATGTATTTTGGGAATAATGAAAAATCTGGCGCTCTTAGGATTTTTTACATGCAGTTTTCTGACGTCAGCAGATGACAGGAAACCCAACCTTTCTCCCCTTTCAAGTAGTTCCAATAATTGTGAATTGTACTCCTTAAACATATTGGAAGGCAATTCCACATAAGTATTTACATCCAATAACAAATCCAAGGCTATAGAATTGTATTTGTCCCTGGATAGAATCACCCAATTCCCTCCTTTATCAGCCTGAGTAAACACATATTGATTATTGGCCTTCTTTAAATCGGATAGGGCCTTCCACTCATCCCTACTTAAATTATATTTTTTCTTCCCTCTACAAAATTTTTTATGTTCTTCTTCCAATGTTTTCAGCAATGTTTTTTCAAATACACTGATAGCCATACTTCTCTTAGGTGGAATAAATTTGCTTTTATATGGTACTTTAGGAACAACCAACCTCCCATATCCAGTGTTAAATGCAAAACTTGCTTCATTTTCACAAACATCCTCTTGTGGATAAATATCCACTAATTCATTCTCAATGTGTTTCAGGCTGGGAAGACATTTGGAGCATGACATGATGCACCACCTGCTAGGGGTGGCGTGCACCTATCATGCCATGCCCCATGGATACTGGCAAAGGCTGTCAGTACCCACAGCATGCCCTGAATAGGTAAGTCTCAAAACACAAACCCACCTTCATAGGTTCTACAAGGGATAGGAACCTAGATGTAATGCTACCCAATGACAGATGTATAAACAGCAAGATGTGTGCAGTGTAAACGCACACAGTATGGAGAATGTAGATACCAGTCCTGTAATAGAGAACTGGGTCAAGGCTCACATCAGCACCCTAACACTACCAGGTCACACCTCATACTGTGCTGTACAGCCACAAAACATGGAACAAGCTACAAAGGAGGGTGACTAGCAAGAAATGGCAAGGATAACCACACCCCCATGTTGGTACCACAACAAGAAGCAGCATGGATTAGCCATGGTCAAATACCAATGGCTAAATCCGCCTCCCAGTATATAGCCTGCTGCAGACTACTGTCCTAATACCAGGAACTGCACCTGGCCTATGTCGGAATACATGAATATATCAAGCCCCCCCAAACCACATTATATTGCTTGACTGAAAATACCCAGACATACACCGGGAGCATTATACTAGCACCAACACAGTAGGAGAAAATTACCCAGATTCCATAAACCAAAATGCCCAGGAACAATGTACCACTCCCACAAGAGGGGTAAGTATACTGGATGTGATAATCAGCAACATGGGTACTGGATGGCAAGATGAGAAGTGTACCCCTCACTGGTAAGACCAGACCATAGAGTAATCACACTGGATATACACATCCTGACCCCAGTCCCTGGCCAGAATACCACAGTGAAAAACATGTGTAAAGCATAGGTTGCAGCCCTCAAAACCGATGTTGAATCCACAAAAGGCCCTGTGCAAGTGCAGAATATGGGACACACCACAGAACATGTTATACAGGCATTCCATGAACACAGCCAGGAATGCTTGGAGTATGCAATCACAAATAACAACAACACACAATGCCATACACGCAGGCATCTGGCATGCTGGACTCCTGCCATTACCAAACCATGCAAGAGAATGAGGAAGCTACCACATGATAGAGCAAACATAAAAAGGGAAGTAATCACTGACCAGTAGTATGGCAATAACATATGTCCACACATACAATCCACTAAGTCCAGCCACAACAAGTAGAATCTGTGAATCCAGAGGCAATGTGACACCAGTCCCAAGTACACAGACAACCACAACACCCCCCAATAAATACAAATATATGTGATAGATGCATCCATGTATCCAAACCAGAGGTTGAGCTCCACCAACTCAGTACTGATAAAAATAGTTAGGAGGAGAAGGTAACCACATACACCACAAACCCAGTCCCACATAGACCTACCACAACTGTAAACCAAACACATAAACACAGACACATATTCCCGGAGGCCTTAATTACAAACACACCACACCAACAGAAGCCTCCAAAGCAGATCACAAGCAACCACAACCTTCAAACATAGCACATGCAATGAATAGTATGCAAAGTTGGTGTGCCAAACAGTCACAGGCCAGAAGGAGAAACAACATGCCTGATACAGTCGTAATAGGTGTCTGTATAGGCAGACACACTGCTGTCCCACTCACCAGACTGAACAAGGGAAAGGGTAGAGTAAGCTGCCTGTAGGCTGCCACCAAATGTCACATAACACAAGTACGCAGGTCACCCCAAAGCAAGCAGAAATATGATGCACTCAATGTCCATGCTGGTGTGAATTACCTGAGATGTACCTCCCTAGTCAACATGAAAAGAGACATGGGTGGTCCCTCTGAGTATGTACCCCAGGGCGGTATGACACTGGCTGTGTGCAGCATCCAACCCTCACCAAGAATGATGCCACAGTACAAACACAGAATGCTCATGTTTAACAGCTGGCACAGTTACAGCTGTCAGTCCAAGAGGGTCTAATGTCTGTCTGCTTGAGATGTCAAGCATGACAAGCCATGCTGCTGTTCCAGGGATGGCTTGCAGCTGTTACCCGTGTGCGTCTGGATACTGGATAAGGCCTTTGCCGCCTCCATAGAGCCGTATGTAGGCAAGGCCAAAAAGACTACCCACCACCCTAGAAAACATAAGTGGTAGGAAACATAAGGGTAATGCTGACCAATGCCAGATGTGTAAACTGCAATATGCATGCCCCTGAGGCACTTTCCATTATGGAAAACATCGATGTCTGTGCAGTGACAGAAGCCTGCTGCAATCCTAGTGATAGCACACCAGCACTACTAGGTTATACCACATATCATGTGTTATGGCCCCAACACCTGCACCAAAACATCAAAGGAGGGGGAGTATCCATATGCAGCACAGACACCCATATTTCCAGGTAACTGACAATGCACAAAGCAGCGGAGACCACCCATGTGCACATAACTGTAGTCAAAACTGCTGTACAGTCTGTAGCATGCGACAGACCACACTCTCACACACAAGAACTCCACCCAGACATCCGAAGACACTGGACAGTATGAATGTCCCACCAAATACCAGACAAGGTACACACAAATTACCACATAGGTGTCAAACCATTATGTATGCAAGGAGTAATCAGGGACCTAGGGACACAGGTCGACATTAATCTGTCATGTGACACCCACAATGCCAATGTGGCTATGAAGATTGTCGATATTGGACACCGTATCATGAAAGGATTCACATCAACATCAACAGAGGTCACTGTGCTGCTTTACTGTTCCCTTATCAGACCCATAATCTAGTACAATGACTCATATGGGATGTACCGTACGTGACACCTGCAGCGGTTCGAAGACCTCATAGTTACCCCACCAACAGGATAAAGGGTGTGAAATATATGTCATATGCTGCCTGGCTGTAGACACCCCAGCTGACTGCAGTCACACACTGCCTACACAGAGGCATTGTATGTCTGTTGTACAAGGCCATGTCCAACACAGGAGTAATGGACATGCTCCACCACAGGAAATCAAAGCCATTGGAGCTGTGAGAGACACAGATGTCAGCCTCAACACATAATGAAATAAGATGTGCTGGAGGGACAGATACATAACCCAGAGGCTCCCCACACCCAGAAACAGGATCCCAATCCATGGTACGCAGACCCCCTCACTGACACCCCTCAACAGGAATATTGCCAAGTGGATGGATGACCGTACATGTATACTGGGGGTCCTCACTGTGTCATGACCAGACAGAGGCACAGTGAAGAACTTCATAAATGGCCATAATTGAACATAGCAAGGGGTGGCGAAAAACACACACACTCTGGCTGGGCTTACTAATGGCCTAGGGTGTATAGCCTAGTATGAACCCATGAACCTATGAAGATACAAAACGTACAGGACACTAAGGATAATCACAAGGGTTACCCAACTGATGGTAGGAACCATGTTGGGTATCCACAGATATGCTCCGAATCACACAGATATTACAAACAACATACCAAACACACACACATATTGCTAACATACAACCTGTCAGGTGCAGTGCAAACACCCCCCCCGAGTGCAAAATACGCAGACTGATGGTCCCCTGACATTGCAGATGCTGAGGTAACAGCCATCATCTGCAAGGCAGAACACACAGTAGCAAAGGTATGTGATGGTGTCCTGTGCTGAGGCCAACATGGACTCCAAGAATAATGGAATGCCAAATCACACTACTGACCAATGTCAGCCTTACCACAGGATATGTACCCAAAGAGCAGTATACAACAACAGTGGTCCATCACAACAAAGGTGTTGCCTGAATGGATACTCCAAACTACCACCCCAGGATCCTGACAAGCTTGTTCTGCACAGTTATGGAAAGGATCAGTATGTACCGCAGACAGAAGGCTATTGTGGACCTACTGATACTGGACCCTACACAGTGTGGCTGTCGTAACTGCAGAACCTGCCCCTAAACATGTCTGACCCATTTGAAGCAGTCATTAAGGTCATTGATGAGGGCAATGTGGTCCACACAGTGTAGCTGGACCGTGCACATGCTTCTAGACAATACCGTACGAGTTCAGTATGGATATGTTCACCAGCTTAAATATATACCCCTATATCAGTAGAGGGGTTGCAAACCAGACCAAGGACAGAACTGACATGGTCAGACATGCCGCATCCATGTCAGACTACAAAGCGGATATGAGTGGCATCCCACAAGGCCTGGTCTTGGCCCCCCCACCCCTGTTCTGTATATATGTCCCATAGGTATAGGCCAACATGGAAGGACTGTGACTGAACATGTATGCAGAGGAGTACAAACAGCCCACCATATCCGACCCCCAGCTGACACAAGCAACCCACAAAAGGGCCACTTACAAACAGACAACTGTAGCCATAGCCATGTCAGCAAGCTAATTGCAGAACTGTGTATAGACAAACACCGTGGATATACAGTAAGTGCCCACAAATTACCACAAAGGTGTTAACCCATGAGGTACCTAACATGTAATGTGAGACCTGGGTACAAAAGGTGATAGATATCCTGCACTGGACAAACATGTGGCTGTAGTGTTCGCAGAAACATGTACTATATACCCACCCAAACATGAAGGTTGGCAGATGTAGATAAGGGGAACTCACTGTGGCACTGCAGTCATCCTCCATCAGCGTCACAACTGACTACAATAGCCCCTGTGGGATATACCACAGCAGACACCTCCATCAACTGTAAAGTCCACAACAGTACCCCACCAGGGGTAGCAAAGAGCATGAACAGATGCCATGTGTTGTCTGAGTAAACAAACTGCAGCCCCACACACCGCCATACTTCCCAGCTACAGGAAAACTGTGCCTGATGTATGAAGCCATGTTCAACCTGGAATGAATGAACCTGTTGCACCTTGTACAATCTGAATGGCAGTGAGCTATGCACATGAGAGACCTGAACCCCAGCACTGACATACATAGGACAAGCTGTACAGAATGATCCATAACACAGAAGGCACCCACACTCTTCAGTAAACTCCTGGTACAGGTCAGCCAGAGAGTCACATATCGACACCCCTCAAGAGGAATCCTGATGAGTGTATGGGAGATGGTAGGCTAACCCTGGGTATCACTGTTATGTCAGAGGTAGACGGAGGCACAGTATACTAACCATGACATATGTCATGGCAAACTCCAGTTACAATGTGTGTCGAAGGACAAACACACCCTGTGACTAGCTTCAGAAATGGCCTAGGGAACATTGCTAGTGTTTGCCAATGTCCACCCATGTTGTGGAATACACTAGCAATGTTGGACGAGCCTGGTGTAGGTAGTCCATATCTGAACATATTGCAACATGGTCATATGTGCACAACTGGCCCCTACACAGTCTGTTGTGCTCACTATGAAGATGTCAAGCAGTCATAGGACTAAAGCCCAGGATACTGTCCACCACAGTGAAAGTACTGAACCAGTACACTATACGGTACTACAGTGTTAGGTCATTATGAAAGTATGTTGGAACTGTCTGCAAAGTATCCCATGCAATCCCTGCAGGCACAGTATAATCCCTGTTGTGGAAGACACGAAGCAGTTGGCCAGTTAGTACACAACATGACACCCAACACGCAACCATAAACGTGAGATATTGTTGAAATTCACACACACACAAATATGTGGTGGACTTCAGAGTGCAACATATGGAAAGCTCACACTGGGCATGCTCGCACACTTTGATAAATGAGGCATATGTCAGACAACATGCAATGGAAAGGCTGAACTGGGCATGCTCACACACTTAGGCCATATCTCCGTTTAGCAGTTGGCCACACATATCTGGTATTTGTACGTGTCAGTCCAGGAACCAACCACAACACAGCAATCAGCCCAGTGCACACAGTAAATGACTACAGAGACATAAGTGATATAGTGGATCACCATCATTTGCAAACATCTTCCACAAAGACACAAGTTGGTCATAGGAACAGGGAATGCTATGGCAATAAAGACCTGCAAACAGTAGAACAGCACAACAAATATTGTGCATCCGACAATTGAACATATGGGTGTAGAGGTCAATACTAGGCTTGTTGCCCTAGGGAATGACAGCTCAGCCAGAGTGTGCTTGGCATCTGCATCCCCAGGACAGTAGGCTACTGTGCCACTGTAAATAGGTCACAGAAGGCAACATGTGAGCCTAGTGAGCTGTGCCTCTGTCAAGCAGGGGCACCGTGGAGGTCCCAGGGATTGAATGTGCTAAGCCACAGCCATGTTGTCGGTGTGTGCTGTGAGAGGGTTGCTGAGGATCTCTGACAGTAGGTGTCCGTCAATAACAGACTGAGGGGAGCCCTATCTGCATTCTCTGGATGATTCCACTGTCAACACTGTGTTGTAATGAGTATGTGTGAATGAAGTGCCGTGCCGGAACTGTTCACAGATGTCCTCCCTCTGTGGGCTACAGCTCTGCAATGTATTAGGTCACTCTGTCTGTTGTACGGCGCATATATGGCTGGTGCACAGCTGATAGGTGTCTTGTTGTGGAGCAGTCATGGGTATATGTGGGATAGCATGACCAATGCAAACCGTACACATGCTCATAGAATGCAGTTGTCAAGGATTATGCTGAGTGGCCAGTATAGTCCTCCAGCATGGGTCCTCTGAAGTCGTCCACCCCAGTCTACACAAGTGTAGAGTCTGCTTGTGCTAAATACAGTTTGTGTGCAGTGACAACCTTGCCTGGGGGTGGAGATGGGATATGGATGTCCAGGGAATGGTGGGTATGGTCAGATATCAACAATGGTGGTCTACCTCTGGTGTGGAATAGTGAGTACCCACGTTGCAGATGGACAGGTGCAATATGTATTCCCCCATGTGGCTGTGGTGTGTGGTTCTGCCATAGCACATGGACCCACAAATTGTAGTGGCTGTAGGGTAAAGTGGTAGAGGCCTGAGTAGTTCTCACACACAATATGCCTGTACCTGATGTTAACAACTGGAATGGTGTATGTGAACACCTGCATATCCTGGCACTGTTCCCAGGGAAGTTAAGTGTGTGTCCTGGATGTGGGTGTGGTGTTCTGGACTGGTTGTGTTGTGTGTTACAGGTCCTGTGGTCCCAAAGCATGGTATAGAACATAACCTGCCAGTGCGATGTGCATATCTGACCCTGACGTAGGTGGCTGCAAATGCATATATATGCTATCCCCCACTTGACAGGTAGTACTACATGTACTTACCTCTGTAGAAATAAAGATGTCAGCACCCTATAAATACTACAGGTGCAGAACAGATGCCCAGTAATTCGGATAGTGCGCTCTGCTAATGTGTCTCCCTCAAGTGTCATAATATAGTTAGGTAGGGGTTCGAATCGTGTGTGTGTGGGTGGGTGGGTGAGCGGGGTTTGTGTGTGTGAGAGGGAAATGTCCCTTTTGGCAGCTGGGAAAACACACTACAGGATGCATATTCCCCTTTCTAAACACTGATGATGTCAGCACCCTATAAGTACAGCAGGAGAAGGGAAACCTCCCCGTAATGTGAATAGCGTGCTCCGCTAATGCGTCTGTCTTAAGTGTCATAACATAGTTAGGTAGGGGTTTAAATCCTATACGTGCTCAGTGTGTGTGGAGGGTGTTAGTGTGTGTTCAAGACTGTTTGAAAGAAGTATCCCTTTTGCCAACTAGGAGAATACACTACAGGATGCACATTCCCCTTTCTAAACACTGATGATGTCAGCACCCTATAAGTACAGCAGGAGAAGGAAAACCTCCCAGTAATGTGAATAGCGCGCTCAGCTAATGCATCCGTCTTGAGTGTCATAGCATAACTAGATAGGGGTTTGAATCCTGTACATGCTCAGAGGGTGTTAGTGTGTGCTCAAGACTGTTTGAAAGAAGTATCCCTTTTGGCAACTGGGAGAACACACTACAGGATGCACATTCCCCTTTCTAAGCACAGATGATGTCAGCACCCTATAAGTACGGCAGGAGAAAGGAAGCCTCCCAGTAATGCGAATAGCGCGCTCTGCTAATGCGTCCGTCTCGAGTGTCATAACTTAGTTAAGTAGTGGCTTGAATCCTGCAAGTGTGTGTGTTTGGTTGAGGGGGGTTAGTGTGTGTACAATTTTGTGTGAGGGAAGTGTCCCTTTTGGCAACTGGGAGAACACACTACAGGATGCACATTCCCCTTTCTAAACACAGATGATGTAAGCACCCTATAAGTACAGCAGGAGAAGGGAAGCCTCCCCGTAATGTGAATAGCACACTCTGCTAATGCGTCCATCTCGACTGTCATAGCATAGTTAGGTAGTGGTTTGAATTCTGCAAATGGCAAGTGTGTGTGTTTGGATGAGGGGACTCTGTGTGTGTTCAATTCTGTATGAAAAACATGTGCTTTTTTGAAATCAGGGGATCACACTACATGATGCACATTACCCTTTCCAAACAGTGATGATGACAGCACCCTATACATACAGCTTGAGAAGAGACATCTGCCAGTACTCAGAATAGCGCAACCTGCTACACCGTCACTCTCAAGTACCATAACATATTTAGGTAGGGGTTTGAAACCTGCAAGTGTTTGGATGTGCAGAGTTTGTGTGTGTGCATTTCCGTAGGAAAAACATGTTAGTTTTGGCAATCAGGAGATCACACTACCTGATGCACATTATCCTTTCAAAATACTGATGTTGTCAGCACCCTATAAGTACAGCCAGAGAAGAAGAACTATCTAGTAATCCGAATAGTGTGCTTTGCTAATGCGTCTCTCTCACGTGTCGTGACTTAGTTTGGTAGGGGAATGAATCCTGCAAATGGCAAGTGTGTGTGGGGGTAGTAGGGTGTGTGTAAATGCAAGTGTGAGAAAACAGATCCTTTTGGCAAATACTACAGTACACCAGATGCTGCATATTCCCCCAGTAAACACAGAGGATGTCACCACACTATCAGCACAGTCAAACAGGGCTAGTTGGCTAGTAATGCCAATAGTGCGCTCTGCTACTGTGTCTATTACCATTGTCAGAGTACAGATAGGTATGTTTTGGTAACCCACAACTGCCACGTGTGGTTGTGTCACACAGTATGACCTTGTGTGGGTCTTTGTAGATAACAATGCATGCCATTGCCTAAACCAGCAATGGCATTGCACACATGATGTATGTGTGTGACACATACACATAAATACCTGTGACCTGCAGTAGTTACCATGTCTGGCACATGCCTCGAGTGGATAAATGGTATTTGCAATGTATACCAATATGACTGTGCCTTACTGTGCAGGGTCCGCACGCGGTATGTGTCTATACAGTGTGGGTGTATATGGTAAAATACCTACAGCAGTGGATACACATCTGGTCTGGGCCATATAGTGTACATGTAGTCGATGTACAGGTGCTGCATGTTCCCACCTGTTGTGGTAGTGGTAACATGTCATTCCACTGCAATTCAGTGACCACATGCTGTGAACCCTTCAACTAGTGTATTGTAGCTACAGTAGTGCTCACGCACAATATTTGGCTGGATGCAGTCCAGCCATATAAACACAGTTCTTGAGACTGTCGTATTGCCAGTGTTGTTATGGAGGATAGGTGGTCTTCCTGTGTATGGGAGGGTTGTGTGTGCCAGGCTATGAACCAGATGGCAGTCCGACACACTGTTAGCTGCACATGATTAGGCCCTGATGCTTTGTGCTGTGCCAACAACCTGGAGGTGTGTGTATCTGTGGTACCTTGGGATACCACCCCGCTGTCCATGTGTGTTACATGTGTAGGGGACGACAGGCATGGTATGGGGCATAACCTGTCAGTGATGGATAACACCTGTGAGCCATGAATCAGGAATCTGGTACTGCACAGACATTGCAGTACACCGTGCTGAGGACAGTGTCCGGTGCATGCATCTTCCGGTGTACACTGCTGTTGTTGTGTAGCAGCACTGTTAGTGTCATAACCTGTGTGATACCCGCGGAGGTGGCTATGTAAACCATGTCCTGCAGCATAAGGCAGTATGTGTGTACCAAGGAGCTTTGCCATTATACATCGGGCCATGGGTGTCACATGCAAGATGACCCTTGCACATCATTGTGGCTTCCCTAGCATGTAAGCACACATTGACAGCCAGCGGATACCCTATGAATGACAGTGGAGACTGAGCATAATGTAGACATACAACACCCTTCCCACATATAGTGGTAGCATACCTGGTGAGGATATGTTGACAACCAAGATCAGGCTCATACTGGCCTGTGCCACATGCTGAGAGATCCATTCTATGTTCCCTATCATGTAGTCCAGGGAGGTATGTCTCAGGTCAGCCATACTGGCATGGTCAATGAGTGAGTCATATGTATCCATGCCTCTGACTGACCTGTATGCATGTGTTCTGTGGTGGACCATAGTGCCCCTGAAGCATATCACTGTGACCTTCACCAGATACAGCCTGTTGAGCGGGACCCCAGTGCAGCACCCAAGACAGGTACCTGACACGTCTGTAGCAGGTGTGTTGTGTATCCCTACAGGCTGTGAGTATGTGGCACAGGGGATGTGTGTGCCATGTGTGGCATGTGCTCTGTTCCAACGGAACATATGCCTGTGTGCCAGCTGCGGAGGTGTGTGATGCTCAGGCAGGATGCTATTCTGAGTCCCCACGTATGCCCCAGTGTGTTCAGCATGCTGTCAGTGTGTGTCAATGTCTGACTTGTATTGTAGTCACTGTAATATATTTTATTTATTTATTTATTTATTTATTTATTTATTTATTTATCCTACATTTGTTGACCGGGATAGTCCGACTGGATGTATGTCCATTTCCAGGGGAGGCCCAGGGAGAAAAGCTACAAGGGTAAGCCAATACAGCATTACATAATACCAGCATTACATATTACAAACAGATTATTTACAGAGATTACATAAGTAAGCAAGTTAAACATTTTCCACAGGTTAATGTTAGTCCTGAGCACAAGTCAGGATTAAATTAAATTACACAGTAAACTGGTTAACAGATTTTACACATTCAAGTTAGCCAGGCTTGATACATTGACATAGCCAGTTAAGTGACAAATGTTGTTTGAGTCTAGTGTTAAATTGACCTAAGGTGGAAAGTAAGGTAATATCAGCTGGAAGTGAGTTCCAGGATCTACTTACAGTGTTTGCAAAGAGAGAATCACCGGCTGTGTTATTAAATTTGCTAGTCTGAATTAGTAGTTTGTTAGAGGATCAAAGCGGTCTAGGATTGTTATAGGGGGTGATAATATTTGAAGTGCAGGAGTATTGTCCGGATTATAGAGGATTTTATAGGCCATAATCAGTTGGTTATACTGTATTAGGCTGGGTATTTCAAGCCAACCAAGCTGATTTAGATTGATGCAATGATGTGTCCTAAAAGGCAGCCCAGTGGCAAACCTGGCAATGTGGTTGTAGCAAATTGAGTGTTTGTTAAGGACAGTCTTGTTCATATTTGAGAGTAGAGGGGATGCATACAGAAGGGTTGAAAGAAGGTGTGAGCGAGCTATGGCACCTTTAGCTGGAGGGGTTAGGAAGGCTTTTATTCTGTAAAGTGACCCTAGTTTTTTATTGATGGCTTTGATAATTTGGTTAACATGTAGGTCACATTTGAGATTACTGTCTATGATAACACCTAATAGTTTAGTAGATGGGTCAGGGGAGATTATTGTGCCATCAGTTGATGTTATGGTAAAGGTGAAAGCGGTAGACCTACGTGTTGGTGAAATAACAGCAGTTTAGTTTATTTGGGATTTAGGATCAGACGATGTTCAGAAAGCCAGTTTTCTATTGTATTAAAGGTGGTCTGGGTAGCTGACCATAACTCTACTGCAGATATGGCTGAGCAGATCAGAGTAGAGTCTTCAGCATATTGGATACAGCTGACTTTTGGGATGACAGTATAAAGGTCGTTAATGAAGATGGAGAACAGCAAGGGCCCTAGTATAGAGCCTTGTGGTACTCTGAGAGTGTTAGGTAGAAGGTTAGAGAGTTTGTTCTGCCAGAGGCCAGCCTGCTGTCAACCATGCAGGTAGGATTGAAACCATTGGAAGGCTCCAGTATCTAGACAGAATGTTTGCAGGGTGTGGATTACAAGTTGGTGATCAACCATATCGTATGCCTTGGAAAGATCCAAAAAGAGGGCTGAGGATATATAATTAGTGTTGCAAGTATGGTTTATGGTGTTAGTAAAGGCTAGGAGGCCTGAAGTAGTGCTGTGATGAGGACAGAAGCCATGCTGAGTGTCTGCCATAAGGCAATTTTGGATTAGGTGGTGCATGAATTGTCTATGAATAAAGTTTCCATAATCTTTGCAAGTGGAGAGAGTATAGCTATTGGTCTATAATTGGAGAATTCAGTAGAGCTGCCTCCTTTGTGAAGTGGGATTACATAGGATATTTTCCAGATGGTGGGAAATTTAAATTCTACCATGGTTCATTTGATTAGTTTTGAGACGGGGTAAGCAATAGCATCATCTGATTTTGATAGGTACTTGGCAGGGAGTTGATCAGCAGAAAGTGTAGTGGGTTTCACTGTTTCAATCAAGGTAAGGAGAAGTGAAGTGGCGACTGGTTGGCAGCTGAACGCAAGTAGGTTTCTAGGGGTGCTACTTTCGGGACCAGGGGAGCTAGGAGGTAGATGGCTAGCTAGGGCTTGAAATGTCTCAGTAAAGAATTGGTCAAAACTATCAGAAACATCTTCAGGGGTTTTATCAATAGTAGCAGCAGGGACTGGGGTTGAAGTTTGTCCAGGATGTAGTATATATGACATGCCACCTGACAGGGTATGGTATTACTGGGTTCAGAGAGCCCAGTCCCCAGTGGCTGTGTGGTGGCATCCCACACATGTGTTGTACGTTCCTGGCCAAGGGTGATGGCTGACTGCATACATGTGGCAGCTGTGACATTGCCACATGACTCACATAAACCACAACTGGACCATAGAGGTGATTCACAGGTTACCTTTGCACATGCTACCCTAGTAGTGTGATTGCCATGGTGAGTACCAACACATAGGGCCAATGGGGAACAACATACTGAAGGTGTGTATGTGTGGGTGTACTGCTACTGTTTCATAGCACTGGCATATATGACTGCAGACGTGGGTAAATGCCAGGTAAGACATGTGCAATGTGTCACAGGCAATGTACATGCGTACAGGACAGACAGTGACGTTCTGTCATGTGTAAAGTTGACATACGTATCGTACGCTATGCAGATGTCACTAGGAGTCTACAGAAGCACTGTAACTCTGCATTGCAAGTGTAAGCAGTGTTCCAGGGAACCCCAAGCGAACATGCATGCAAACAAAGCTACAGTAAGCAGGGCTGGAAGTAGTGCATTGTACAACAAAGAAGGGGTAACAATAACAGTAAGTAACAATGCAAATATGTAGGCACTATCAACATGTACCCAGGAATACACAGCGCAGATGCCCATGGTAGAACTGATATTATGTCATAGTTATTTGTGATTTGGATTACATTGGTACTGCACACATATCTACATCTTGCGAACATCCACATTGCATAGTCGTTGTGGGCAACTTGACACCATTACTGTACATGCCCACCATTGCATATCACTACTTGTGTTAGCTTTCCCCCTGTGCTACCCATGTATGTGGCTATCTGTTGACAACCTTACCAACGGCATGCAATTATGTGCAGCTGTTACACTTTGGTATGTACTATGGGTGCAGATAACAATTCAGGACATTCATACAGTTACTGCAGCAGGCATGCTGGGATATACACACAGTCATAGCAGCACACTGTACTGTTACCAACATGATACTACTAATACACTTCTATGTAGTCACCCCGTGCATCAGCAACGTGTTTACCTGTTCCCGCAATGATGTTGGAGATTGCAGGAGGTGGCACAGTCTCATCATATGCACAGGGTGTGGATTAGGTATGCCTGAGTCAGCCACTGATACCACCAATTGACATGAGTGTCTATGTGTGTTGGTGAGGGGCAGCAGTACAGGGTGGGGCAGTGTTGGTGCAGTGTGTGCATGTATGTGGTCGCCCTAGGTGTTAACATTTCGCATGTGTGTATGCATGCACACAGTTCCACCTCATGGCTGCCATATACAGGGGTTTGTGGACAGCCACAGACTGCACCTGGCAGGTCATACAGATCAGTGTCTGTGGGCACGGACACAGTACCTGTGCCTGGCAGGGGTGCTATGGACCGTATCCAGTACCAAGCCAGACTGGGTACTGTCATCAGAAGCGGGAGTGTGTTGACTGGACACAGGTCCCTGTTGGGACTATCCAGAGCCACGTGCACGTGGTCTCCTGGGGCGTTCCGATGACAGCACCAACCCAGCATTGCTGGGGCTGCTGCTGGCACTATGGGGGTGTGTGCGAGCCTGTTGTCATCCGCGCCGACTGCCAGCTGCTGCTGTTGCTGGCATATGGCCACGTCGATGCTGCAAATGCCCACCATTGCCCTGGCTCATGGACATTTGGTTGTGGAACTGCTGTAATATGTCCCCGCAATGTCTGTCTATGACATTGCTGAAATTAAGGATAGCATCCGCAATGTCACGCATACTGTCTGTCATGGCTGTGCGACATGCTCTTAGCTCCCTCAGACCCTGTCTGGTGTACCTTTCCATACGCGACTGTGCCTGCATGACAGTCTGAAACATAGCTGAGGTTGACACGTCGCCTAGAGGCAGTACGCCCACGGATGCTCCCTCGAGAACCCATGGGCAACTGTCTGTGTGGTACCATCGGAGGACCCTGCCCATGGCTGCTGTGTGGGGACGCATGTGCCACAGGTATCACATTACCCTGGTCTATGCCCACTGTATCCTGTCCATCACCTAGGGACTGTGGTGACAAAGGATGTACTGGCAGGATGACTCTGCATAATGATGGGGTTGACAGCTGTGTACTGTCAATTGGCTGACCAATGGTGGACCCTGACACACCTTCCTGTACCATTACACACATATCATCATTACCAGTACCCGTGGCACAAGATTCAGATTCCCTGCTGCAGGTCACCAGAGCAGCACCAGAACCTGTGGGAGGATGACAGGAAACACAGTTTACAGTCTCCAGACATTGTTACCAGTGATGCACTTCTGCACACATGCACACATGCACACATGGACACATGCACACATGGACACAGGCACACATGCACACATGGACACAGGCACACATGCAGACATGCACACGTGGACACATGCACACAGGCACACAGGCACACAGGCACACATGCACACATGCACACAGGCACACATGCACACATGCAGACATGCACACATGGACACATGCACACGTGGACACACGCACACATGCACGCATGCACACGTGGACACATGCACTCATGGACACATGCACACATGCACACGTAGTCACATGCACACATGGACACATGCACACATGCACACATGCACACGTGGACACAGGCACACATGCACACGTGGACACAGGCACACATGCACAAATGCACACATGGGCACAGGCACACCTGCACACATGCACACCCTGCAGTATACACACAGAGCACTACTGAGTTACACTACTGTTACTAGCATTATCAGGACTATTATAGGTTATGTTAAACACACTCACCAGCATGGATGGCCTGCCTTGCTGTAACCCCGGAGGGACCTGCAGAAATGATGAGATTAATGTCAGTGGGCACAACTGTGCCATTGATATTGCATATGATACAGTGTACAGAACAGTCAAGTGTACATATGGCATATTACCTGCACGCTCCATGTTGTGCTGCTGTGTGGAACCAGCCTCCATCATAATGCAGGTGTACTGCTGTTGCTGTTCTGGGGCTGGAGCCACAACACTTAGGAGTAGCCCCTCCAGTCTGGTGAGGGGGGGGTGTGTGGCCACCCCACCTCCTGTGGCAACCTGTTGCCTGTGGATATCTGATGCATGCTGATGGACACTTCAGATTAAATCACTGCAGTGATGTTGTACCTGCTCATATGTCCTGTTATGTGTGCCAATATCATTTACCCTACGGACAAGGTCTTGCCACAGTGCAGCCCTCTCCTGCTGATTCTGACTGGTGCAGGTAAACAGGATGTCATACTCCCTCACCAGGCTCTGGTGGATCTCCTCATCTTCTGCTGCAAAGTAGGCGGGATTACGCTGATGCGCCATCTCCCTGGAAGAGAACACAAACAGGATATCAGCCGACTATGTCAGCAATATATGGCACACATACTATACATGATACTCATGTGTAGTGATATACTACTACTCCCATATGTTGCATGTGTGTGTGTCGTGGTAGATACACAGGTACATGGCCAGATATCAGTGCTCAGCCAACACCTGTGCAACAATACCTGCCACATTCCACACAACATAGTAGCATGTCCCATCGGTCAGCACACACTGACAGGTCCAATGCACAACCTCACTCTGGGGATTCATCCCAAGGTACTGTATGTGGGATGCCATCCACTACTGTGATGTGGACAGAAGTTACTCGGCCTGGATATACATATCCCACCACCACCACCAGCACAGTAGACTACTTTGATATGTATGTGATTAGACAGCTATTCACTTGCTGGGACTGAGATGGTATCCATGCAGCACACTGGGCCAGTGGAAGCCACAACCCACACTGCTGACCCCTTTGCAAATGCTTACCATGGACATGCCACAGATTGCATGGAACTTGCACACACATTTCTAACCCAGACCCTATGCACAAAGGTTAGGCATCCTGTCCGGTGGACCCCAGACAGAGGCAGATTGTATAACAATAGCAGGAGGCTACTGCAGGACAGAGCACATTCACATTAAGGGAAGGCATCTGTGGTCAGCACTGGTACTACACGCTACGGTCCATCATAACAACGGCCACGGCCTACTCTGGGAGGGAAATGGCCACAAACACTATGGATGGCCACAAGGCCTTCTTCAGTTATGTTACACATATGGACCACATGTCTCAGATATGCTCTGTGTTAATACACACCTACTTAACATTCACCAAACACACGGATATTGGCAACAGTCTTGCAGACAGGTTCGGTGCACGTATCCTCCCTCCTTCTCCCCCACCAGTTGAAATATTTATCACAGCTGTATGTAACCTCCCTATCATCTCACATGTCCAGGTGAGGGCCGACCTCAGCAGAGCAGAACACACAACATCACTGTGACCTCATGGTATCCCTGGATGTGTGCTACTTGCACTCTGAGAGGACATAAAACCGCATATAACACTGATAATTTATCTTGGCCGTAATACAGGATATGTACCTGGACAGTGGCATACAGCGACAGTGGTCCCACACCACTAAGGCGGCACCTCGACTGACCCTGGGAACTACCACATTATATGCATAACCAGCCTGGTCTGCTAAGCTATGGAATTATGCAGTATGGGATGCATATGCAGTGATATCGGGTACCTGCAGACACTTGTTCCCAGCCAGTGTGCCTTTGTGATGGGCTGATCCTACCTTTTGAACCTGGCTGACCTTTCAAAGCAGTCACTACAGCCATTGCTGGGGGCAATGCACAGACAACTGCTGCCAGGATCATGGCCTAAGACTGATTGACATGTAATGTATGGTCATCCCCTTTTGGTGGAACTACGTACACACAACATATCACATGGACATACCTATAGATACAGATCTATGACACATTTGGAGGGTTCACAGTATGCACACTATTAACCTGCTACTTTGCATTACCTGTGTTTGTCGCAGCTGGTTGCGTTACCACTGCTTCTGCTTGCTGCTGCTACTGTCACTGCTGACAGCTTAGAGTCACAGTGTATAACTTTTTTTTTTTTTTTGTTCTCTCTCTCTCACTTTTCTCTCTCCCTCTGTGTGCTTCCAGACAGTGCAATGAATGTATTGCATGTGTGAAGTGTTAGTACTGGATGCTTTTGTAGGTATCTGCATAGGTCCATGTGATGGCCTCTGCACCAATTGTAAGCCAGCTTTTTCTAATTGCATACAGCCAGTTGTGTACTGATTGCAGTTCTCACTGTGATTTCAGGTCAGTGCTATAAAAGGGCATGTGGGATAGGCATTGCCCTTTCAGATTGTAAGGGTGGGGACCATGCTGGTATGCTGTGGACAGTGTTCTGTGAGTGTAAAGGTTAGTATCTCTCTCATGATTCAGGCTGTGTTGTAATTCACATTTCTCCATTCCTCTCTCATGTTCCCTGTAGTAAGTGTGTATGCACAATGACTCCTACAACTATATATAGATATATATTTATATATATATATATATATATATATATATATATATATATATATATATATATGTACATATACATACATTTATATATGTACTTTAACTGACATTATTACCTACAAGCTACCAACTAGCATGGCTGTTTGTGTTCACACACTACTATTATGGGAATCCAGTAGTTTTGACAGTAATTCTACATGACATGCTTTGGGTACTACACATCCTATATTCCCTTTACATTCATCCCTACTATTACATGTTATATTTATTTTAGCACAATGTTCTTGTATAAGAGTCATGGCTTAGTGGTAGGTCATACAGACTAGTGTTTCCAAGGTCCTGGGTTCGGGAATGACAGTGGGATTTTATTTTGCTTTTGAACTGAGTACAGGACCTGTCAATCAAAGTGACTAAGGCACTTTTAAGCAGTTGTAACTGGGTTAGCGCTGGTTTGCGTGGAGCTCACACATGCGCACTGGGGGTTAGCTCCGCACACACCCGCTTACAACCGCTTAACAGTGCTTACTCTGGCGCACACCCGCACTATTTTCTTTGAAAGAAATGAAAATGGGGAGACAGGAAAGTGGTGAAAAAGGGGTCACAAAGAGGGTAAGACAGTAGGGAGACAAGCTTTGGATTTGCAGGAGGGATGTAGGTAAGGCCCATAGCTGCCCATTTCTTCATCAGCAACAGCTGTGCATATGTATGTAATTTGGTGTGACATTTGAAACCTTCCACCCCTGATAGAGGTGTCAGGACAACAATAATACTTGTTGTACAGCCAATTGTAATTTATAGAGTCCATGTCCAGCAGACATGTGTGCGGAATGGGCAGCTATGTATGGGGCGTAATTTTTTTGTGGGTACAGAGTGCCCTTTTTTTTTTTTTTCAGGTGAGAGTGGTATGTCAGGTGATGGAAGTCAGTACAGCTGGGGATGTAGGTTGGGTAGGTAAACAGACAAGACAAACAAGATGTATACAGGGGCGGTGTATGACATGTGTGTGGGGGGGGTTACACAATTGACGGGGATGGAGGTTTGGATATCCAGAGCCCATGAGCCCACAGATGGCAACAGTGGAACTGATATCCCCACCCATAGGCAGTTGCCACTGTTCCTTCACTGCCCAGGACAGGGCTGTGCTGGGGGCTGTGTAGGCTGGGCAACAGGCATGCCCATTAGTTGTGCCACCCATGCCTCAAGCTGGCGTAGGGGCTCGAGAACAGAGTCCCGAATCTCCCTACGCACAACAGTCCGGACACTACGGAGGGTGAGTGGTGGTTCTCCTCCAGCCACACTTGCAGAGGGGGGGGCGAGCCCCATCCCCTGCAGCGCTTCCACCCGCAGGTGGTACAGGGCCACCGGAGGAGGGTCCAGACTCAGCACTAGTGCCAGGTGCACTCGCCAGCTGAGGTGGGAGAGGTGGGTCCGCTGGAACCCGCCTTCCCTGTCATCCTATGTTTTGCATTATGTCATGACAGTTTGGGTTAGTGACATATAATACCATTCACAATTAGTTGTAACAGCATGCATTAGTATTCCCATTAACCAAACACCCAGATATTCACACCATTGAACAACGTGCATAACACATGCATAATTTGAACAGCAATACACAATCCAACAACATGCAGGGTTAATTGATGGCAACAGGCCATCAGGTTTGGATGTATGAACAAGGCAGATGCATCAACGGACATGCAAATATATATGACCCAACAGGACAAACATCCAGGGGTGTTAATTGTGATTGCACATACCATTTTCACGTGGAATGGGTTATATGTGGTTATAGGGTGGGGTGAAGAAAATAATATTAACACCTTCAAATACCAATACATATGCTGTACATTTCTAATAGCTACAGATATATACACACTACTGTTCTAACTACAGTTTCCTATATGATAACTATTTCAACTTGGTGATAGGACTGTTACTGCAACATCAATATACATTTTATTGTTCTTCATACACATTCATATCTAGCTTTGTTCAGCTACATCATCCTGCTACATTTGCTTTATATAGCTGTAGACAAGTGTGGATGTTTGGTATATCAGACAATCATCCTATCTGCATATTGCAGACTGAGAGCAACATATCCAGATTTTGGGATACACATTCCAGATGCAGCAACACTTTGAACAGATTTCGCTGTTTGGTTTTGATTCTCACATGCATTTCATTCTGTCTTGACTGCAGTATACTTTATTCAGGGGTTATTACTACTGTATTGCTGGATTCATGACACTTTCTCACACTCCCTCACTTGCTTTCATTTTACTATTCAGGATGGTACTTACTTCTAGGCTTTATTGACATGTTTTACCTGTAGTTATTACAATCCTTTCCAGCAGTCTCACTTCTGTCATGTTTCAGTATTTCAACAGGGATATATTTCACACATGTGATTTCATCATCTTCTGCAGCTATAATTTTCAGCCTGCTGCAGGTTGTGTACTATTTTCTTACAGGTGGGGCATTTTTATTTCAGAATTTATGTCAGACATTTTCATTTTTCGGTTTAACTTACAGGCTGAAACACACTTTTGTAATCATTCAATACTTGCAGACACTTTCCCATGGTTACTTGCACATTTTATTCCTTAGTGACTACACTGCACATTTTTGCTGACTGTCATACTTTTATATTTCTTTACAGTTGCTGGTAGTGGATTACTGACCTGCCTGGTGGTGCAACCGCACCAGCCTATCGCCATAGGCTCTGCGGTTCGCAGAACGGACACCTGCAGCTGTAATATAAATGAAGTAATATTGGAATACACATCTCCATAATATCAGCTAGTTTAATTTCTTACATACATAATTAAATGTAACTTACTCAGTAGTGGGGTGTTGGGCATTTGCCGGGCCTCCTGGATCCAAAGGTTCAGTTGGTCCTGCTTGCATCTCTTCAGGTCCGCATGGTGGTGATGGACCTGCTCACCAGTCCTTGGAATCCCTGTGGCACTGGTGAGATCATGAGCCAACCGGTCCCACGCCTCAGCTCTGTATGCTCCCCAGAGGACCTGGCCCTGCATGAGTTGGGCCTCATGATTGTGGACTAGGAGCCAGACCATGTACCTGGACTCCTCAATGCCCCACCTCTGTGCTCAAAAGCAACTACCCTCTCCTACTCCTGTCATTTTGCCTGCAGTTCAGTTCTACAATCGTTTATGCTGTGTATTCCCGCCTATGGGGCTTATATAGTCCGTTTTTCCCGCACATATCTGTGATTGGCCATTTTGGAATTGTATCAACTTCAGTAAACCTGCATTGTCATGCTCCAGTTTGTATACATTCCTATATATTAGCTATTATTGCATTTCTAGGTACTGCTGTCATGGCTTAGTGGTTTGGTACCTTGACTATGGCGTATAGTATCCTGGATTCAAACCTGGCCACTGATTTTTATTTTTCATGACTGTCTAGACATGCTGAGGGGTGTGTCTGTGTAAAGGCAGTTTTGATACGGCTTGCTAAACGTTGTCCATTGGTTAGCTTGTTTGCGTGGTGTGCAGCTCTGCGCAAACGGGGTACGCTGGTTTAAGCCTCATTTGGCTATCGGCACACATATTACGCTCAGCTGAGCTAGGGGCACTTAAATTCAGCGTGTTAAACCACTGCTCAGCTACAGGCACTCATTTTGCACCAGTTAAACCACTGCTCACGTACGGGCAGATGCACTCACCCTGTTAAACTGTAGCTCAGCTATGGGCACATCTGGCATTTTTTATTCTTTTGTTACCTCACATTTCTTCAATATAAATGGGCTATTTCATTACATTTTACATAAAATGTGGTTTTATGTGTACATATTTGTCAGGGACTTGTTTCATGCTTATTTTGCTAAAAATAAAAATTGGTGTTGTGGGGGCTCGAACCATGAATGCCTGCTCTTCAGCCAACATCTCTACTGCTACGCTATTGCTTCCTGGCTTACTTTGCATATTTAGTTCTTATATGCTTTCCTACTGACTGCTAACTGTAGCTGCGCTACGGGCACGCCCGCGCAAACGAGCGCACTCACGGTTAAACTGTTTTACAATTTACAAAAATGTATAACATGTTTATTTATATGTTTTCTGTTCATATTCTGTGGGGGCATGTGTTGTGTTGTGTTTATTCACATTTCTGTGGACTCTGTCGTGGGTGTTTACTTTGGGCACTTTTCCTCTTCTGGGGGCGTGTCCGCTTACAGGGCTCGGCCCACGGACACGCCCCCTACTGTCTTACACGGACCGTGTTAGCCTTAGGTGTGATTCAGCATGCTCTCATGAATATGCATAGCATGCTGACATCACTCCGTTTAACTGCAGCCTCCGTGTATGAGTTATAACTCTTACACGGAGGCTTCGTGAATCCTGCCCATTTTCTTCTCTCTCCATACAGAACTTTATTTATATCCTTAACAAACATGTACATAAACATAAGGAAAAAGCATGCAGCTCCAAGAAATTATTCCATTTAGAGATGAACACACTGCAATACTCTAACTGTTCTGTATCATGTGTGTGAGTTTGTGTGTGTGTGTGTGTGTGTGTGTGTGTGTGTGTGTGTGTGTGTGTGTGTGTGTGTGTGTGTGTGTGTTGGGGGAGGGGGCTGTGGCCTATACCCCTGGACTAAAAAAATGAATAATGAGATCAGAACACCTAAGAAGAAATAGCACTTTATTTTGGAATAAGAGAGCTGTATCCAGGAAAACAGCCCTTTTAGCATTTTTAGATCATTTAGGAGCAATGAGCTGAACTGAGCATCTAGCTTTATGACTTCTGTACTTGCTTAGAGAATTTCTATATGAAGTTCATTGGAAGTGCAAAGCTGTCTATGTCATGGAGGGATAAAATCCTGACCATAGCCCAGGCAACTAATGTTTCATTAGAGGTTATGGCACAGGTGGTACCATTTATGAAAGATAAGAGTGAGAGAATAATGCCAGCTTGCCCATCTCAGAGGTAGGAATTTTCATGCATCATGCTTTAGAAGTGGTACCTCTAAATTTGATGACGTGTGTGTGTGTGTGTGTGTGTGTGTGTGTGTGTGTGTGTGTGTGTGTGTGTGTGTGTGTGTGTGTACGTGTTCTAAAAGCAAAGTGGGACATGAAGGGGTGCAAACCCATCACTGACAGCATCATTCTCTAGCTATACATAACAGCTATGTTAGAGCACACAATTACAAGGAAGACCAGTGTAGCAGGCATTGCACTATGTTTACTGTCTAATGGGGGGAACCATTAGGAGGAAATAAAAGTTCCTACATGCTTTCCAGGATTACAGTCCATGATCCCTGATTTATGCCTCTTTTGTGTGGTGACCTTAAATGCTTGGATACAGTAGAACAAATATATGAAAGAAAATTGAGGGGTCTTTGGTCAAATAGAAATAATGAAATCAAAAATACTGGAAGTGCTTAAAAGCAGAAATGTTTCTATTTTTTACTCTTTCAGTTGTTTTGGGAGTTACTTGCTTTTAGCGTACTTATCAAGATGTGATATCAACTAACAGGCTATTTAGTAATATCATAAAAAGATTAATTACAAAAATTCTGTTTAGTTACAAGGAAGACATCTTATTTAGAGGCAGCAAAAGCATGCAGTTTGGATAATTCTCTACTAATTAAAGAATTTCTAAACTAAAGTCATGCAAGTGCTATGTAATGAATTTAATAGAAATGATATTGAAAGCTTTCTGTAGTTATTATGGAAAGCTGGCTGCATGAAAAGGTTAGTCTTTATGTAGTGGTTTTAGTGTGGTTTTTATAACTCATTGCCATAGGAGGGACAGGGTAGGGGTTAGGCTGTGATCTCTTCTCACCCATATTCTTGTTTAAACCAGCTTCATGGTAGGACCAGCATCTCTTCTGAATATGTCCCAGGTGTAGGATCAAGTTGGGGGTTCCTTCTCATCCACTGTTCTCACAGGTAGATAATGATGTTTTTTCAAGAGTTTGCAGATTATTTTGTTAACTCGGGTCCCAACCTAGTTAGTATTGGATGACTTCAACAGCTGGGTTGATGAGGCACCCAAGGTTCTTTTTATTCTGAAAGATTTAACTTCACTGAGGTAGTTACCACTGCAACTCATCACTTTGGCTTGGATTCATGAATGCCTACACTTTGTGCTAGGTACATGTGCATGTCGCACAGGAGCAAGTGCGCTAATTTGTATTCATTAAACAGCTCCGCATACCACGCCTGTCTTTAAATCAAGGGTAAACAGCAGGATGTACTAATGAAGGCATATGTAGATGAAATATATGCTAATGAAGTAATTCAACATGGTTGAGTGATGCAGGAATATAAAAAGTGTGCATGTACACACTGTTCTCCCTTTTGTCCTCAGATCTAATACTATTTGGAATACAGTCATGAACACAAACACTACTGCTCTCTCATTAAACACCATGTGCAACGGGCTTTAATACAAGCTGCTGCTGTTGCCAGATCTTGGCTTAGAAGGAGAAGAGTGCTCAGACCATGTTTTGCTTATCATGGACTTCATGATACATAAATTATAGAGTGCTATAGGGTGGACAGGGAT
Organism: Protopterus annectens; assembly: GCF_019279795.1. Lineage (NCBI taxonomy): Eukaryota > Metazoa > Chordata > Ceratodontiformes > Protopteridae > Protopterus > Protopterus annectens. The sequence continues at coordinate 1,031,649,718 of NC_056746.1, read as the reverse complement.
AACTTAGAGGAAATATGCAACCTCTACTGCTCTCACCTGAGGACCTGAGAAAATCATGTTGAACCCATCTCAGTGGAAACCAAGGTTTGTGTGGTATTGCATGTACTAGCTACAGGCACTTTCCAGAGAATCATTAGGGGATATATTGGGGTGTCTCAGGCTCAGGCAATGCAGATATATTTCCTGGAATTCCACATTCACTGACCTCAGTTCTGCCCAGTTTAGTGTTACTTAATTGTTGGTGGGCTTATACACTAGTTTGTCTCCTTGATTTAGGTACCACAATTTGTTTGATTTTGAATTCTAACCATCCAACTGTATTCATGGTAAGACAGGGATTTGATTTCGGCATAACAGAAAAAGCAGGTTTCTAACACTGGATTCTAATATCTGGTTACATGAACAGTATTTTCATAGTACATCTTTCACAAAATGCAAACTGCTACTGCTACATGCAGCAGACCATGCATGAAGGAAGCATTTCTTCCTCATTTATGTGGAGAATGATTACTGTATAACTATTACTCTAGAGCAAATTCTTGTAATTCATCGGCTATTCAGCTTTATATTCAGAGCTTTACAAGAAATAAAGTCCAATGTCTTCAGCGTGCTCATTCATTAAGCTTCAATGTCGACTAGCAGCTCAAAGAAAGTTTCTTTCTTTCTTTGCCTTTTCATGGTCACAGGCTGTATTACAGAATACAGTCTAATCTATTCCATTTTTACTCTGCCAGTTGCATGCTAGAAGCATTGGGTTTCTAAAGGCAGTAGCTGAAAATGCTGTTGCTCAGAATTTGTCCTTGAAATAAAACAAAAAAAGAATGTGTAAAGGTTCCAACATTTTCTCTGTATTATAAGGCTCATTTCATTTTTTCCATTAATCTCATTTAGGGAACTTTACATAGTGAATCTTTATTTTGTTCTTATGAATACAAACTTATTTTTGGAGAGTATTACACAATATTCAAACAGCACTGTACACTGCAGCAGTTGTGCCTTTTTAGTTTCTTTTGGATTTTATGCATATGAATTTACAGCAGTTCACTTTCTGAGATGTATTTCTTATAACTTTGCCAGGTCTTGACCTGTGGATGACCTTTTACGTATAGGCCTTGTCATTATATCCAGACTGGGAACTTTTGCTCTCATCATAAATTGCTGCCTTCACATTTCCATCCATATTTACACAATGCAAAGCATTAATGACAACAGACTTAAATCCAATAAACTAGCCTTATTGTCGTTCTAAGCTGTTGGCTTTTATGTTTGTTTTTCACATTACTTGAGTTCTACACCCACATTTTCCTTTGTTGATAAAGTCTTTGCTGTTTTTCCCTTGAGTATGTACTGTTTCACATTCGGTAAAACTATTCAGTTGAATAGTACTGTTGCCATGTCATTCAACAAGAACATAGAGTACCAGGTGGGTCTTGCAGATTGCTTACTGTGCATGCAGCATTTGCACTGGTTAACTAGCAACTTCCATGGCCCCTTTACACATTGTTTTTTATATCTTTGCCTGTCAGATGTCGTTATTAATGTACTTAAATGACTTAAATGTATATATGCATATATATATATATATATATATATATATATATATATATATATATATATATTTATACACACACACAAACATACAGTATATATGGATCTACTTCAGTAGATTGAAATACCATAACAGTGAAACTTATAAAGATGAGACAAAAATATTACAAATTCACATCTACGAATGTTAACAAAGCCAACTGTTTTAGACAACGAATCAACTAATGCTTATGTGCAGAAGTAACAGAAGGATTTGAATGGGCATCTAGTGAAACACAGAAACAAATATATATACTTAAACAAAAAATACAACTTTTCCAACATTTTTGCAGGATCCCCCCCACACCACCTGCAAATTATATATATCAACTCCAAGATTGCACCACGGTGAGGAAAAAATTTAATTTCCTGATCCTCACTGTACCGCAATCTCTACTGACAATCAGTAAACATGAAACATTTTTCCTCTTGCTTATTATATTACACTGTAGAAGATGTCTTTCTGAGTTTAGCGAGATGTCCATTCAAATTCTCTGATTACTTCTGGACATGTGCATTAGTTGATTCTTTGTTTAAAACATTTGGCTTTGTTAACATTTGTAGATGTGAATTTGTGAAGTTTTCATCCTGTCTTAATGAGTTTTGGTGTTATGGTATTTTGGTCTACTGAAGTAAATCCATATAAATATATATATATATATATATATATATATATATATATATATATATATATATATATATATATATATAAAGGCATGAGATAAAAGGTATCTTCATCAAATATGGAATAGGTAAAACAAATCTAAACATTCATTAATGAATCAAACAATAGTAAAAAACACTAAAAACTTGTAACTCAAAACGGAACACAAACCACAGAATAAGCCCCTGCAGTAGATATAATTTATTGACAAAATTAAGTGCTTTTGTCAGTGGTATCTCTGACTTCATCAGAATGGCAACTAACAATTCACACACAGTTTAAATAATTACCAACTGGTCACATGTTCAAGCATCTAATCAACAATTAAAAAGAACAGAAAACAAGCATAAAACTTAAAACAAATTATCACATAACTCAGTACCCCAAATCTTGCCATAAATGATAATGAAAAATTCCAGGTATAAAAACAACAGAAATGTTAGAAAATATTACATTATAAAATCTCTCAACTTATAAAACTGATTCTCTCTAATTCTAACTCTAATTTCAAGACACTGTTTATGGAAATGGTTTCATTTAGTCTTGAGGGGACTGACGCATTGTACTTTAATTGCCACCTAAATTCTTTGTATTCTAAATCCACATCAGAAGGTCCCTATCTTGGTCCTAAATCCACTTCATCAATTGCTATAAATTTGAAATTGTGGGTAGGAAAATTTTTTATGTGCCTTGCTAAGGCATTTTCTCATCACACAGAGAAATATCGTATTGGTGCTGATAAATTCTTTTTCTAAACTTGCCCTTTGTCTTTCCTATATAAAAACTTGTACAATCTTGACAAATTGCCATATAAACAATGCCTGCACTGCAACAGTAAAACGTGTGGGAATGTTTAATAGAGTCCTGAATACCAGTATTAACTTCCACACCTTCTAGTATGTATCTACACTGGGGGCGTCACCCACATTTATACATTCCAACTTCCTTCAAGGCTACAATTCACCTTTCTAGCAAGGTTTTAAAGCATAAATCCTTTTTATAAACAATGATTCACTTTACATCTACAAATCAATACTGAAGTTGTTCCAGTTGTACTTAATTATTTCACTGATGCCATCAAAATGTAAATTATAAGGTAAAATAAGGGCTCTTCGATAGTCACTTTGCCCAGTTTGTGTAGAGGGTTCACTTTGTTGAATCATCTGTGTCCCCTCTTGACTCCCTAACAGTGGTAAAAGATTCCATCTATCCTTTTCTTTTTAACTTCTTCAAAAACCTTATCAAGCAAAAGGCCAGGGTATCCTCTTCTCTCCAATATACCCCGCAATAAACTACATTCATCTTGAAACATGTCATCCCTACTAACCATCCGGGCCAATCTCACACATTACCCTTTAACTAAAGACCTTATTTGATGTAAGGGGTGTCCACTATCAAAATGGAGTAATGAATTACAATAGGTGGGCTTCCTATAAATAAAGGATTTGAATTTCCTTAATGTCCTGTTTTTAAAACTAGTTACATTCAGGTAGTGAACCCTTTCATCTTCAACCTCCATTGTGAATTTCAAAAAGTTGGTACTAGTGTTAATTTATTATTTATTTATTTTACATTTGTTAACCGGGCTAATCCACTGGACACAGGTCCATTTTCAGTGGAGGCCTGGGGAGAAAAGCTCCACACATATGAATAACATGTAACAAAAAAAAAACTACAAAGTTTACAAAATGTATTTAGATACAAAATGCAGTGAGTCTTAATTAATAGTATTATATTCATGCACAGCAGCCACAATTAGTGAAAACAGAGAAATCTTACAGTAATAGTTTCATTAGTCTAAAGATATATATATATATATAATGACCTCAATCATTGCTGGAGGGAGTCATGTGTAAACTATCAATTTCTTAAGGGTTATTGGGGTCTAAACCATAAGAATCTATTTTATTATATTGTATGTATTTCTATGGTAATAGAATATAGACCTGTCTGTTCCTCTTGAGGTGTGAGATAGTTAAGGTGGTATAGGGTGTAACATAGTGGCAGGTCTAGCCTGGAGAAGTGCAACAGCATAGCCAGTTATTAGTGAGATGCAGTTTTAATGCTTTTTTGAACTGTATAAAGGATGTCATAGTAGTTATGTTATAGGGTAGAGCATTCCATATTTTGGATACATAATTAGAAAAGATTAGCAGAAAAAAGACAGAAAATCCACCCAAGGATGGCCAATCTACGAAATCCACAAGTGTTCCAATTAAAATGTAGTCCTTTAATACGAATAAAACTGAAAATAAAATGAAAAATAAAAAAGCTCAAAACTGTCCCTTGAAGATATCCGATAAGCTATGGTCAAATCCTGAGTTACCACACAAAAATTCATAAGACAACAATCGAAAGCGCTTATCGGATATCTTCAAGGGACAGTTTTGAGTTTTTTTATTTTTCATTTTATTTTCAAGTCGAAGTTTTATTCATATTAAAGGACTACATTTTAATTGGAACACTTGTGGATTTCGTAGATTGGCCATCCTTGGGTGGATTTTCTGTCTTTTTTCTGCTAATATTGACTGTTTTTGTGACAGACCACCTTTAGCGTTTGGAAGTTATTTATTCATTTATAATTAGAAAAGAGGGCATCACCTGCTGTATTATTTGACTTAGTTACTGTGAGAATAAGTTTGTTACTGGAGTGAAGAGTTTTGCTGTTGGAGTGGAGGTGAAGCAGGGTTTGCAATGCAGGTTTTTTTTCTGGGTGATATAGAATTTTATGGGCCAGAGAGAGTTGGTTGTAGTGCAGGAGTTGAGGAAGTTCCAGCCAGTTGATCAGCTTCAAGGATGAGCAGTGATAGCTATTTTATAATAGCAGGAGTCAAGCTTAGCTAGGTCTGCTTTTCTAAGGTTGGTGAGAATAGTTGAGGCATAGAGGAGGGTAGAAAAAAGGTGAGTGTGAGATATAGTAGCTTTTATTTGTTGGGTAAGAAATTGTCTATTTCTGTATAGGTTACCTAGTTTTTTTGTGAACTTTCTTAATGGTCTGGGAAATATGAATATCAGATCTTAGACTATTATCAATCTCAATGCCCAGGCATTTGGTGTGCTCAGTGGGAGAGATAATAGTTTTGTTGCTGGACATGATATTAAAGATAGAAGTTGATGAGGTGGACCTAGTGGGTTTAAGGAGTAGTAGTTTGGTTTAAGCATGGTTTAGGATGAGATGGATATTGGATATCCATGTTTCTATACAGAGGAAAGATTCCTGAGTTAATGTGTGAAGTTCCTGCAGTGAGGAAGCTGCACAAATTAACATAGAAACATTAACATTTTGGATGACAGATGCTTTGGGAGTGGGGGAATGAAGCTTATTGGTATAGAGGGTGAACAGCAGAAGGCCTAAAATAGAACCCTGGGGAACACCAAGATTAACTGGGAGAAGGGGGAGAGTTTTTTTCCCACAAGACTGCTTGCTGATGGCCAGCTAAATAGCTCTGGAACCAGGCTATGGTGGGAAGAGACAGTCCTAATTTGGACAGTTCTTTGATAAGAATGTCATGTCTAACCATATCGAAGGCCTTTAAGAGGTCAAAAAAAGTGGCAGAAACAAATTTACCAGCATTTCTATGAGAGTTTACTGTATTGGAGAAGGACAATAAGGCAGTGGTGGTACTATGGAATTGTCGGAAGCCATGCTGGGTGTTTGATAAGAGCCTGTGTGTGTGCAAGTAATGAATCATTTGGAAGTGTATGCACTTTTCAAGGATTTTTGCTAGAGGGGATAGAATTGCTATAGGTCGGTAGTTTGTAAGCTCTGTGGAGTTACCTCCTTTATGTAGGGGCATTATGTGAGATATTTTCCATATCTCTGGGATGATCGCTTCTGAGAGGGATCTGTTAATTAGAATGGCTATAGGGTAGGCCACTGCATCGGCAGCAATTTTTAAGAATTCCCCTGGTAATTTGTCAGGAGCCAGAGTAGTGGGCTTAAGTTTTTTGAGGTACTTTTTTATCCTATCTATAGAGACTGACTGGAATTTGAAGGAGCTATTCCTTATGGGAGTAGTGTAGAGGAAGGGTGTGTCTGTTGATTTTTCTGTTAGTTGGTTAGGGTTAGTATTGTTTCAGTAAAGAATTTATTAAATTTAGTGGGCATGCTGTCAGAGTTATTTACTAAGGTGGGAGAGGGGGTACCAGTTTTGCCTGGTAGTAGTAATTTGTTAATGGCTGCCCAAAAGTTTTGAGGGCTATTTTGGTGCTTGATTTGAAGATTGGAGTAGTAATTAATTTTATCAAATGTTACTAGTTTCTTAGCTTTATTCCTAAGCTCCTATTTTTGTTTTGCAGCTGGGACTTAACAGTTTTTCAGTGATCCCATGGTTTATCTCTAGCTTTGAGGAGGGCTTTGGTTTCTTTGGTAAGCCATGGAGTGGGATTAGATCTGGTTCTTATGGTTCTAGGAGGGGCGTGAAGATCTAATACATTTAAGAAGGTGTTATTAAAGTAAGTAACTGCCTCATTTAATTCCAGGTATTTCAGGGGTGCCCAATTGCAATGTTTTAGTTCTACTGTGAAATCGATGGGGTTAAAGTTCTTTTTCTTTCTAATAAAATGATAGACTGTACCTTTGGGATTATGGTTGCATTGTCGTAGAAGGAAGGTTGGCAGATGGTTGCTTAGACCATCAGGGAGGCAACCTGCAAGAGAGAGGTGGCTAGGTTTATTAGTTAGAATCCAGTCAAGGATTGATTCCCTGTTAGTTGTCTTGTCAATTCTTGTTGGAGTTTGGATGGTTTGAATAAAGCCATGGAGACTAATATGATTTGTTGGGGTGGAAGAGTTACAGGCTAGCCAATCTATATTAAAATCACCCAGAATGATGGTTTCATTTTGGAGAGATAAACAGGACCAATGGAGCAGATTTACTAGAGTGGGTATATTGTTGCCGGGAGGTATATAGCATCCAATTATGTTTATTAGTTTTTTTGGAGTTGAGTTGCAGTTGGGTGAACAGTACTTCTGCATTGTCAACAAAGAGATATTGTATACTTAGTATTTGCAGAGTAAGATTGTTCTTAAATAATATAGCAATGCTTCCACCTTTTTTGTCCTTTCTATCCTTCCTTAGTATATTGTATCCTGGAGGAATAATTTCATTGTCATTGATATGTGGCTTTAGCCAAGTCTCAGTTATAACCACTATGTCTGGCAGGTATTGAGAAAGACAGACGTGCAGGTCATGGATTTTGTTGGGGATACTTCTGCAGTTTATATTTAGAAACAGTAGGTCAGTAGTTTTCCTAGGAAGTTGATTTAGACTATTGGGGAAAAGGGGAATTTACAAGTGGGGGTAGGTTTGTAGTAGTTGTTGGTCCATGGTTGGGATGAATATCCCCAGAGTGAGATAATTTAGAGTCAATGTAGAGAATGGACTGCAGGATTTTTGTGATTTGTTTGTTGAATTTTAGGGAGGGTTGATGATATTTGGAGTGAGGTAGTATTTTAAAGCATGAGTGGTTGGTGGGTGATAGGGTAAGGATAGAGGAAGAGATAGAGAAGTAAGATTGAATGTACTTATGATGAGAGGCAGCAGTACCTGCATAATGTGGGGTTACCTGTAGGTGGGTATGGTAAGAGGTGAGGAGAGAAAGTGTAAGTAGTACAATTATAGAATTAATATGTGTTAGTAACATGTTAATAAGATGAGTGGATTGTAGTCTTTGTGCAGGCTAGGGTTTGGGACTAATAGTGTATCACTGATAGAAGGAGTAGTAGAGTGGAGTTAATTAAGGGAGGGGTTTAGGAAGAGAGTTGGATGATATGGGTAGATGTACGTGATTGGGTAATGAGGTGGGAGGTGTGGTTATGTGTAACGATAAATGTAGATGCAGTGGGGGTGGGTAGGAATTGGGGTAGGGTAGGGGAGCAAAGTGAGCCCGAGCATAGTGAGGGTGAATGGAGCAGGGCTACACCAGCTGGCTGGATGAACAAAGAGAGGAATGTACACAAATAGGGAAAGAGTTTTAATAGAAAAACCAGTAAGATTATTATGATAAAGAAAGGTGTAAGGCAGGTTCACTTGGTTACCAAGTACAGCGTTAATGGCAAGTAAGAAATACAAGATTTATTTGCAGTCTCAAGGTATAGTTAGAGTCAGTGAGACCTGTAGTTATCCTTTGTGGTAGATGCCTGCTGTTAAAGAGTGAGCTGGTGGGGAACCATGAAGTGGGCTGCTGAGCTGGGTATTTCCATGCGGTTTTCCAGGGACTCTGAGTGCCATGGTCGGATAATGACCTGTAAATGAAAGATATGGGTTAACTGGATATTTATGGAGATTCAGTACATGTGGGTTAGAGGGGGTGGGAGAAGGTAATATTAGGTTAATATACTGGAAAAAAACGGTTAAGTCTTTCATGGGTGTCTGTCCCAAAAATGATAATGTCATCCAAAAAATGACCATACAAAGACCAACACCTTGAAAATTCAGAACTTAATATCACCATATTTTCCCAAAAACAATGTTGGTGAACACTGGGACACAGGCGGCCCCCATAGCCACACCCTTCCTTTGTTTAAACAGTTGATTTTCAAAAATCAAAAAGTTGTTTTCAAGAATAGCTTTCATTAAAGTTCTAATGGTAAGGACTCTACTATGGTCAAATCCTGAGTTACCACACAAAAATTCATAATATAACTCAAGTCCTTCCCCATGTGGAATAACAGAAAACAAATCACATACATCAATGTTTACAAACAATAGGTTGGCTGAATACATTTGAGTGGTGACTTTTGATAAGAAGTCCCATGAATCCTTATATATATATATATATATATATATATATATATATATATATATATATATATGTCCGTATTTCCTTAGTACCCCTTTCATATGAAAATCAGCATAATTTGCCAAAGGGAAAGCCTTTGATGCCTTAGCAGTCACAATTTTGCTCAAAGGAGGGTCATAGATACTTTTATGTATCTTCAGGATTCCAAATATGGTAGGGTTTTGGAAAGTTAACCTTCAAAAAAAAAATCATAATCTGGTAAACTAATTTGTTCATTGGACACTAATTTATCTAACATAATGTCAGTCTTCTGATATGCTATATTTTTCTCATTTAACGAAACCTCTTTGTAGGTGTCTGTGTATAATATGGCAGACATCTTGCTAATATAGTTGTTAGTGTCCATGATACCAGGCTCCCACCCTTGTCAGGTTTCATGAAGTTGTTTCATGCCTACTATTTCTTTAAACAGTTTAATTTGGGATGGATTCAAATTAAGAAGAGATGGATTTTTAAATGTAAAAAAGTTCCTAATATCTTTTTCACACATTTTATCAAAAATGTTGACCATGGGGTGCAATTGGGGATTAAAGGTGCTAGGATGTCTAACAGGAAATGAGTTGTTAATACCTTGGTTCTCAGAATATGTGCCAGTATTAACCTTTCTCATGAACTTGGATTGAATCATAGTTTCATTGATCTTACCCGGTCTCAAAGGTACAAAAGTGAGTGCTTATTTAAAAACGTCAGCCCATTCACTAGTGACCTGAATATCACTTAAATTAAATATTTTAAAGTCACCAACAGTATTTGGCACAATAACACATTTCTCAATTCTGGCATCTACCAACAGTTGAATCTCCCCCTGCCTCTCCCCCTGAATCTCCCCCTCACAGGTTGGAACCCTTGTTGAGGTCCATTCACTGTCGCATGATGACCCTGGTTCCCCTGCCTCTGGTTCATAAGCCATGCAGACCTCCTCGGAGGGGAAGCTTCCAGAGGGACATTGTACCCATATTGTGTACCTTCACTAATGTGCTCTTCATTTTCTTGATTGTCACAGTCAATTGTGTTTAAAACCTCAATACTATTTCTAATATTCTGATTGAAGTCCTTGTTCCCTGGTGGAGGTGGATATGCCTTACCAGGTTCATAAATCAACCTTATCTCTTAAAAGTTTCCTTGTTTTTTTTCATTTTTAGTTCACCTATAATCTTATCTATTTCAATAAAAATAGCTCTATACTCATTTAGTTTAGTTTCAAACAATAAATCAGACTGAATACTATTATTTAACAAAACAATAGAATTGTTAAGCATATTCAATTGCCTATCATTATCTTTCATTACAACTTCTAAAAGTTCTCAGCCTTGCTTTTTAAACAATGTCAGTAACTCACGATGTAAGGCAGAATCTCAGGCCAAACCAGTTGGATATTTCCACATCCGTAACCCCTTCAGAATCTGTTGTTTCCTTAAGCATTCCCAGAAATAACAATTCCCCAATTGTAGCTTCCTGTATTTCAGTGTCTGCTGATGTAACATTCTAAATTGCTTGTCCAAAGGTCCAAGATTAACATCTCCCGTTCTGGAGTTAAACGAGCCATTCAGACCTTCCTGGAGCCAAGTACTGAATGAAAACATTGTTCTGGTCTGCCCCCTGACATGGCAGCATATTCTGAGCATTAACAACTTGGTAACCAATCATGTTGTTACCTAAAGTATCCATGGAATTTGTAGTCCTTTTTGCTGGTGTGATACCAGAGTCCTCATAGTCCTGAGAATTAAAACAATTGCTACTTTGCTCCAAATGGCTGTATTTAGACACAATTCCACTGGGGATCAATTGCACCAATAACTGCTGTGTTAATTTCTGTATTAAATCCGTCTGGTTCCCGGTGGAAGATGCCAAGTCCATTACTGTTTCTGTGTTAACACTTCTGATACCTGGGTTCATTTCCATTGCTCCAATCTGACAAAAAACACTAAACCAAACAATAATAAAAAACACTAAAAACTTGTAACTTAAAATGGAACACAAACGACAGAATGAGCCCTTCATTAATGAATATATTAATGAAAAAATTTCAAGTAAATTTGACTTAGGTTTCTCAAATCCTAGGATTAATATACAGTTTGCTCAAGGTACACAAAAGTGTTAAGAATGCTCCCTTTAGACCTTTATTCAGTGACAAATATACTTTTGTGAAACTTACTATTTTTAATTAATATAAACTAGATTTGTTCCACTTGTTACTTCTTACATTAAGGGTACTCTGAATGCTTTTATTAAAATTACCGGTATTGTTTTCTTTGATAGCATTCATTTTTGATACATTTGATGACAGATTGCAGCTTTTATATCCTTTTCAAAGGTTATATTTATGTAATGGGGTGATTGATTGTTGTTTTTTTAAATTAATCTATACTCAAACACAATCTCATTTATTTTCAGAGGACTGCATACATACTGCTCAACTGTCCAGATTTTTGCCTTATATTTTTGATGTGTTCCTCATAATATTTGTGGTTTTCTGGCAAATCGCTGGGATGATCTGAGGACTTGAGGTCACCAAATAATGACATAAATTTGTGTTTCAGACTTCAAATCCTTCAGAAAATGTATGTTAACACAACCTCTGTTACTCTAACAGGTTTCAAAGTTTATAAGAGCAATATTTAAAATCTGTTCCTATTTTTGGGCTTTTGTCCCCCCCCCCCCAGTTTGTTAAGCTTTGTCTATGTTTCTTGCTGTAAGAAGTTGAGAGGTATGAGTGCATACCATCCTATCAGTGAGATATTATTTGCAGCCATATGGCCCCCAGATATATCAGCCATTATATAGTTCAGTGGCATTAACAATGGCTTTATAAGCAGAGCTTATTTATGGGTTGGGAAGGTGGGTAATGGGTGGGGCATTTACCTTACAGATACAAGGTACAGGGTTTGATTCTTACATGGGGTAACTGGCTAGACTTAAGACAGCCCACAACGACAGTTAGCCTAGTACTAATCTATGAACCTATGATACTTATTTGATGATTACTTTATAAATTACCTGTTTTTGATTTGATTTCATTCAGGCAATGAGTTCTTTCAGTTGTTTATTGATTTGCCACTTTCTTTTAAGTACTTAGTTTTTTTTCAATATTTCATAATGGCACTAATGCTATTCAATTGTTTAATGTGGCAGTATGCATTAATATAGTAGCCTATTGTGAAATGTGTATGAAAAAGAAATTAAGTTTTATAATATTTTATATGGTTCATTTTGTTATCATTGAATAAAGAATTCGAATATAACATGTCTCCTGCTCATAATGTTATCATATAAAACACATAATATTCAAAGTTCACTGAACAGATGGGGGCAGAGCCTAAATGGCTAACTGAAAGCAACAGTATTTTAGAGCTCCATATAACTAGTTAAATAAGACAGGAAAAAAATATTCTTTTTTTTCTTCAAAGTATAAAATCTTATTGATAAAGGACTAATTTACATAATTAGAAACTTTGGTGAAGTTTTACAAATAATTTCCTGTCAAAAAGATTGGAGATATATTCACTTGTTAAAATGAGCAACTCAAGGAATTCTCACCAGGATGCTGTCTTAAAGAAGAAACTACAGCAGATGACATCTACCCTGCAGGAGTTGTCTTTGAAGATGGATGATTTTAAAGAGAACCTAGAAAATCTTAAAACAAGCAGTCAAAAACAGGCTGACACCCTCAAGGAAATGCTACAACACCAGACAAGGATAACAGGAATATAATTTTCTCTAAATGACTTAGAAAGCAGACTTAAGGAACAGGAAACACAGAAAGAACTCCTTAAACAAAACACTTGGTTGGCTAATAAAGTAGATGACTTGGAAAATAGGGAGAGGAGAAATAATATCAGGATTTTCGGATTACCTGAAAACACAGAAGGTGAGGATATTATTTCCTTTTTATCAAGCTGGATCCATGACTTTTTAAATTTAAAAGAAAGACTTTCCTTTGGCATTGAATGGGCGCACAGAGCTCTTGGGAAACCTGCCACTAACTCAAACTCTCCTCCTAAGTCAATAATTATCAAATTTCTTTCATACTTGGACAAGGAACTGATTTTAAGATCTGCTTGGAGGAAGGCACCTCTAAAATATAAACAGAGCCTGATAAGATTTGATAATGACTGTTCATTTATAATAATGGAACAAAGGAAAAAAGTGTGGCCAATGATAAAGTGTCTGAAACAAAATAACATCAAGGCACAACTTGCATATCCAGCTAAGATAAGAATACTGTATGCCAATGAGGTGAGGACTTTTATTGACTTAGAGGAAGCCTCTTCATTTATTAAAACTAATAATGTGATTACTTTACCAGAAGATATGGATTGGATGTCACCTTCTCTCAGGAGAACAAAAGAAAGAAATGTCTGGACAGATGTCAAAAAGAAGAAGCAAAAGACTGATACTGTTACAGCCAAATCTCTCAAAGCATCTACTATGATATGAATTGTTTTAACATTACTTTAAATGACCAATGTTACTGCCTGGAATTTAAAACAAGGGCAACTAACTACTGGAATCTTTATCTATATTTTTTGAAAATAGATGACACATGAGAGTTTTCACATTACCACAGGTATGTAAAACAGGGCACTTTTCTTTCACAGAAGGAGGGTTATATAGCACATACAATATTTATACTGTAAATCAACATACATAGTATATGTGTATTTTCTCTTAATTTTCTCTCTCTTCTCATTATTTATTTTAACTGCATTGTCTCCCTTTCTAAATTCTCTCCTATTTACTATACTAATATAGTGTGTATATATTTAATATCTCACTACCTATACATAGATAAATGTTCTTCTTTCGGCTTTTCCCGGTTAGGGGTCGCCACAGCGGAACTCCGGTCTGCTAATGATTGACAGTAAATTTTTTTATGGGTGCTCAGGTGCCAGCTTGACACCCAACCTTCAACGAAGGCATGCCCATTGAACACCACTCGACCACAGGGAGGACATGCAGACTCCACACAAGGTGCTCCCACCGAGAATCGAACAGGAGAACCTCTTGCTGTGAAGCAACAATGCTACCGCTGCACCACCGCAGCTTACTCGATAAATAATAGTCTATACATAAACAATAGTCTAAAATAATCTAGTTTTAAGGTAGACTAATTGGAATAGTGAACTTAATTACATTTTTCTTACAATATTTATTAGATTAATGATAGTCACTGTTATGCTTATTGGGATTGGGGACATGTTCGTGATTAACTCTGAATTGTTCCATTCATGTACATAGGTCCTTTGAATTATTTCTTTTTAGTATTAACAAATATATATATATAAAAAAGGAGAGAAAATTGTACTGTTGAGAGAAGAGAAGCTTTCCCCACATTCTATTTGTGTTGCCATAGCAACAGTAAACAATTGCTGCAGTTTCTAAGCACACTATGAACTTGCGAAATACATTTAGCCTCACAGATAACAAATAATAAGAAAAAACTAATGTTATTTAGTTATTAAAATGAAAAACAACCTATGCAAGGTAAAATAAATACATAATAGGACTATTTGTCCTATTTTATGATTTATCCTCATTGGATTACATATTCTTGGAAACACAACTGAAATGTTCCCAAACTACATGTGCTCTTAAACGTAGCTGCTTGATTAAAAAGTATTACTCAAGTTTAACATGCTGATCCCACAAGCTGTCTGCACTGTAAAAGTTACATTTTATATGTTACTTGAAATTGACAGTCTCTAGAGCACATGAAAAGATACATATTACTTTTTACAACATGTTATCTTTGCAGTTATCTCACACTCTATACAAACTCACTTGGCAACTGATAGCTATTCATTTAAAATATCAGTTTAAATATTAAATGTGCCCTTGAAATGCTATTGACATTTTGACAAAATATAATCTGAACTGTAAAATGAATGACTTGAAAGAAGTGAAGTAATGCATAGAGTTCAAAGATAGTTCTTGACACTACAGTATAAGTAAAAATGTAAATTCACAAGGAAGTATTGAAATGTTTTAGTCTTCCAGTTAAAATAGCTTACTGTCAACATTTTGCAATTTCAGAAAGTTTGAAGAGCTAGGAAATGACTATTATTTGTTTTTATAATGATTATTAGACAGACTCTGCTTTGTTTAATGAATTGTGACACGTTTATGGGGAAAAGTGGACTAAATTAGATGTTATTACAATAGTTATTAGATTAATAGTGGACACTGTTATGCTTAATGGGTTACGGGGCATGTTAGCGATTAACTCTGAAATGTTTAGTTTATATACATACAGTCAATTATTTCCTATAATATTAACATAATATATAAAAGGAGGGAAAAATGTACTGTTGCTTGTGAGAAGTGAAACTTTCTATGTGAAGTTGTTAAATCTCGCCGTTTTTTCTCACTTATGGGTTCGGAGCCGATATCAAAGCTCAAGGTTTGCCAGTAGCTAGAGACCAAGCCTCTTATCCCACAATGCACTGCTGGAATTACCTCAGATCTAGTTTGCCGCGGCAAGAGAGATCTCGGTGATCCAGCTAGCTCAGCCCATTTGTGAAAAAAACAGCAAGTTTTATAAAAAAACTTTTCTTTTTTGTTTTTTATAGGATAGTTGTGTGTTAATGTTTGATATTAGATAATAGAATCTATAGTTGTAGATAGTTAGTGCCCTGTTGGGCTTAGTTGATTTGTGTGGGCCTTTAGCCCTATTTAGATTTATTAATCCTTCTAACAGTCAGGGTTTTTCTCTGTGGGTCTCTTTAGCCCTATATTTGTAATCTATAATTATTTGTTATAGATAGTGCCCAGATTGGGCTTAGTTGTTTTGTGGGTCTTACAAGTTAAGTAAGGACTTTACTTTCGTACTTTTGCAGTTTACTGGTTTGGTTTTCCTTAACTATGTTGGATGACAAGGAAAAATCCCATCCTAAATTGGGATTAAAAAAATGCCCAGATTGTTGGCAGAAAATGTCCGTCACTGATGGACACATTCAATGTGTCTACTGTCTGGGGGCTAAACACCTCCAAGACTCTTGCAGCATTTGCCATTCCTTTTCTTCAAGAGTCCTCTTGGAAATAAGGAGGAAGCTTATAGACAGGGGATTACTACAGCATTCCTTTTCTGAGGTGTTGAGTAGCCATGGGAGTACTAGCACGTCCTCCAAATCCACAAAATCTACAGATCCTGAAATGGCTAAAAAGGTGAAAACTTCAGAGGGAGGGTCATCAGTTTCACAGACCTCAGAACCGAGTGTACCTTTGATTCAGAGCCAGCTCTCAGTATTGGAGCCGGTCTCTGAAGTTCCTTCTTCTCCTCTGCTCCAGTCAGTAACTTCGGTGCACTCAGCTAAGTCCTCGGTCAGCCTTTCAGATTTGGACATGGAGCGGCTAGTGCAGAAGCTTTTACAGTCACCAGGACTTGCCAAATTGTTGTCGGCCCTGACCAGCTCATCGGTGCTGAAGACCATGGAACCGGATTTGTCTACTCCTCCTCCGAGCCATACTGGACTCTTGGAGTCAAAGGAAACTGAACCGATGACTGTGGAACCCTTGGAGCCGATACCCGCACCGGTGTGTTATTGGCTCCATCTACTTGGATGTCCTCGGCACCGACCGAGGACTCTAGGAGCTGACGCTCTCCCATCGGGTCCGGGGAGGATAGTCAAACCGATTTGTTGGTGCTGACTCTTCCTCTCGGGGCTTCGGCTTGGATGAGCTCGGCTCCTACCTCGGGCTTGGAGCCCAGGGTTTTGGTGCGGGAGGATCGGGCGGTACTCTCGGGTCCATCCACTCCTTCTCATCAGAGCCATGGTGCCTTTGATGCTATGAGGAGAGTTTTGTCTCGAAAGACATCAGCATCGGTTCAGCCTTCCCTCTCCCCTCAAGCTCCTGTGTCTGCTTCTTCATCTACTGGTCCCTCTAAGCGTAGAGTCCCCGAGCCTCAAGAACCCCCCACAGGGCATTCCCTGCTCTTCTCAAACCTCCCCAGATCCCCCCACTGAGGAGGTGCCCAGCATGAGACTGTGCAAGAGGAGGCACTTAGACTCCCCACAGGAGTCTTTGACATCTGACATGGACTTGGATGAGTCAGAAGGGTCCCCTCGATCCCCCTCTGAGGATATCTCCTTTGCAGAGAGATACTAGAGATCCTTAGTCAGAGGGGCAATTGGCAGTCCAAGACCCCTACTGAGGACGAGTCTGTGCTCTTGAAGGCTTTTGGGTCTCAACCTTCCACTTCTTGGGTGTCTCCGCCTTATGACTAGCTCATGGAACTGATCTCTCGTAAGGCATGGGAGTCACCGGAGGCCATGGAACCTGTTCCTTGTAAGCCTAATAAATTCATGTCTGCCCCAGTGGACAAGCCATTTTTGACAAAGGGAGTGCCTGCTGATGCCATGGTGGTAGCTGCAGCCACCAAAAAGGAAGTGTCTGAGGCATCCACATCTATCCATCCTCCTAACAGAGATTCTAGGGTCATGGATAGATATGGGAAACACATGTTTAGTTCAGCAACTTTTTCTCTGCGATCACTGAACTACTTAACCCACTTTATGAGACTACAAAGAGATCTCCTGAAAGAGCTAGGAGATACTCTCCAGGGTACAGTAGCTGCAGGGGTGGCCAACAAAGTCAACGCCCAGCTCGCTACCCTAAACTCAGTGGTAAACTCGTCCATGCATCTCATATCCTATGCAGCTGATGGTTCGAGTAGAGCCGCTAGTTCGGGCATTGCTCTTCGAAGACAAGCCTGGATGCATCTCTGTTCCTTTGCGGAACCCTTTAAGTCTTCCTTTATTAATACCCCATTCGATGGCTCATAACTGTTTGGGCCCAAAGTAAAGGAAACTTTAACCAGGTGTGAGCAGGAAGGCAAGAAGTTATCTGCCATTGGAATCCATTTTTCTACCCCTACTCGGCCCTACCCCAAGGGCCCTAGGGGAGGGAAAATGTGGTTTCGAAAAGCACAGGGAGCCTTTCAGGAGACATAGAGAAACCCCCCTCTAGAGGCAGAGGAGAGGGTTATAATGGAAGATGCCGCCCCCATGGCAGAGGGGGTCCGCAGCAACAGGGTGACAGGGGTCAGTTCTCCGGTCAACCCTACCAATGCCCCTGAAAGGGGGCCCAACTGTTCGGCTCTGGAGGCAGTCGAGGGTTGCTTGTCTTTGTACCCAGAAGCCTGGCTAAACATGACATCAGGTACATGGGTACAAAGCCTAATTTCCAGAGGATATTTCATACTGTTCACTTCCCCTCCCATACCTGTAAACAGAATCCCAGATATTCCACCCAATTTCAGGGAACAAGCAATCATAGAGGTCCACAGATTGCTAGAAAAAAGACTCATCCAACCAGTCCCAGCAGACCAAGTTGGATTCGGAACTTACTTAAGATTCTTTTTGGTACCAAAGAAAACAGGGGACTGGAGACCTATCTTGGACCTCAGCAGACTCAACCAGTTCATAAAGAAAGAGAAGTTCTGAATGGTCACCCTTCAGTCCATTCTTCCCTTCCTAGGGAAAGGCAATTGGATGTGCTCCATAGATCTCAAGGACGCGTACTATCACATAAAGATGAACAGATGCTCCAGAGATCATCTGCATTTCCAGCTGGGAGCCAATCATTACCAGTTTTGAGCCCTGCCCTTTGGTCTCACTACATCCCCCAGAGTGTTCACCAAATGCATGGCAATGATTGCGGCTCACCTGAGACATCTAGGATTCCAGGTGTTTCCATACCTAGATGATTGGCTCCTCACCACTACCACCAGGCATCAATTGACTCAGGCAACACAATACACTCTGACACTCTGCCATCAATTAGGCATTACAATCAACTTCAAAAAGTCTGCCTTATCGCCATCGCAGCATACCATTTTTATAGGAGCAGAGTTAGATACCTCAACTACCACTCTACTTCTTCCTATCGAATGAGTATCACTTCTCCACCAACACATCAGCTCACTGGTGTCAAAGAACAAAGCTATGGCAGCAGAGGTATTGAAGGTGCTAGGTTTGATGGCGGCAGCAATCCTGGCTATACCACTCGCAAGGATGCATATGTGAATTCTTCAATGGCTCCTGTTTGCTCAGTGGTCGTACCAGAAACTACCGATGCAACACATGATTCTCATTACGGATTCTTGCAAGAGAGACCTTCAGTGGTGGTTGACGTCTCTTCATGTCACAATTGGAAGACCCTTTGTCCCCCCCCAGTAGCCACTGTGACCACGGACATTTCCCTGATAAGGTGTGGGGGGGCATTTTCAGGGAAAGACTGCCCAAGGCACATGGACAGATCAAGAATCACATCTGCACATCAATGTTCTAGAGTTGAGAGCGGTACTTCTGGCGTTGCAGTACTTTCAGGACTCTCTCCCTCTAGGAACTATTGCAATTCAGACAGACAACATCTCAGTGATCTGGTACTTGAACAAACAAGATGGAACCAAGTCTTACCCCCATTGTCGAGAAGCCCTCAGGGTCTGGCAATGGGCTGTGTTGTCCCAGCATTTTCTGTTAGCAACGCACATCCCAGGGAAATCCAACGTGATAGCGGACAAGCTAAGCAGGGCGATATTGCTCCCTCACGAGTGGTCTCTCAAACAATGGGTTGCGGAGTTGATTTTCCGCAAATGGGGCCAGCCTTGCTGCGACCTCTTTGCCAGCCATATCAATTCAAAATGCAGAAGCTACTTTGCCCTAATACCACCTGCCGGTCATCCCACGAGAGATGCACTTTTACACGATTGACCCCCGGGTCTCCTTTATGCATCTCCACCCTTCCCATTGAAACCCAGATTTTTACAGAAAGCAAAATCGCTGGGAAGGACTGTTATTCTCATAGCCCTCTACTAGCCTCGACAGATTTGGTTCCCGTTTCTCCACCATCATCTGTTGGAAGATCCATGGATCCTGGACTCAGTTCCGGACCTTCTGACGCACCCGTCAGAGGACCTCCATCCTTCACTGCAGTCTCTAAAACTGACTGCTTGGCTAATCCACTTCCCCTAATTGCCAGGCTTCATTCAATTTCAGAAGATACAAGACAAATTCTCTTGTCTTCTCACAAGCCATCTACCAGGAAATTATATGGCAGTAAGTGGAAAAGGTTCTCAATTTGGGCCAACACGCAGAAAATTGACCCTTTCCGAGCTCCGCTATCATCTATTTTAGAATTCTTGACAAAGATTTTTAAAGAGGGGGCAGCAGCTGCTACAGTTCGAGTCCAGTTAGCTGCCATCTCAAATTTTTACCTTGGGTTTGGTGGCTCAAATGTTATGGGCCATAAATTATCTAAGACTTTTCTTAAAGGCGTTCTTCACATGAGACCTCCTATCAAAATTCCCTATTTTCCCTGGAATTTAAACTTTATGCTGTCTCAAATTATTCTTCCCCCTTTTGAACCAGCATCTTCTTGTGATCTCAAATATTTATCCTGGAAAACTATTTTTCTTGTGTCCATTACTTCTGCCCGCAGAGTGTCAGAACTTCAAGCATTATCTATCAGACCACCTTACATGATTTTCCATGCTGATAGTGTATCTCTCAGAACAAACCCCTCATTTTTACCTAAAGTCTGTTCTTAATCAAATATCAATCAGGTCATTGAGCTGCCCGTCTTTTTTCCCAATCACTCTAGCAAATCGGAATACATGCTGCACAAATTTGATGTACACAGACAGCTCAGATTTTATCTTGACAGAACTAAGGATATTAGAAAATCAGATCAACTTTTTGTATCCTTCTCAGAATCCAGAAAAGGCAATCCAGTGGCTAAAACAACCTTATCCCAATGATTATCTGATTGTATATCCTTTGTTTATGAGAATGCGAGCATGCCATTAACACACAAACCTAAGGCTCATTCTACCAGAGCCGTGTCTACGTCTTCTGCTTTTCAAGCTAAATTGCCCCTTGGCAATATTTGTGCTGCAGCCACTTGGTCTAAGCCTCATACCTTTATCATGCATTACAAAGTAGATAAGGCGTCAAGGGACAGGTCTTTCTTTGGTTTCACGGTACTGAAGAACATACTTCCATGAGCCACCCAAGATTGAGGGTGCTAGGGACGCTACCCACCAGTGAGAATAAATGGCGAGATTTAACAACTTCACACAAAGAAGTTATGTACTTACCATAACGGTCCATGTGAGTTGTTTATCTTGCCTTTATTCTCACGTCCCTCCCTCCCTCCCTCCTTCCCCCTCCTGGCTGACTGTTGACTTAGAGGCTAGTACCATCCTGGTTATTATTCAATATTTCTTCTTCCCCTTTGGGAAGTGTTCTTGGTAGAAATAAATAAAAGGGTATATATATATATATATATATATATATATATATATATATATATATATATACATATATATATATATATATATATATATATATATATATATATATATATATTTACTCGCAGCAAACAAGATCTGAGGTAATTCCAACAGTGCATTGTGGGATAAGGGGCTTGGTCTCAAGCTACTGGCAAACGTTGAGCTTTGCTATCAGCTGTGTCGGAGCCGAGGATCGGCTCCGAACCCATCAGTGAGAATAAAGGCGAGATAAACAACTCACATGGAATGTTATGGTAAGTACATAACTTCTTTTTACATTCTATCAGCCTCGTGAATTATTTCAGTTTTTTTTTTTTTTTTTTTAACACATTGATTAGGAACCACTATATTTGCATTGTCATGGCAACAGAAAACAACTGTGGCAGTTTCTATGGACTTTGTGAATCTGCGAAGTTCATTTAGCCTCGCAGATAACAAATAACAAAAAAGTAATGTTGTTTAGCTATTAAATTGAATTACAATCTAAGGAAGGGTAAATTAGATAACTTAGAACGACTTGTAAATACTGGTACTTTTCCGTTAAACCCCTACCAGTTCATCGTGCTGCACAGATTTGAAATACATGTGGAGGATATCATCAGTCATTTATTTTCCGCAGAAAGGCAAGGAGAATATGTAATACAGTAGTTAACTATATACCTTAGTGAATCACCCTAGCAGCAAATGAAAGCAAAAGCCAGTCTGAAACAAACGGCAAATAAGACATTGGCTATATTGCTATTTTGAAAGCTCAAATAACAAATTAATTTTGATGGTGACATTTCAGGGATAAGAGAACGAAAGAAAAACCCTCTGCATTTAAGATGGCTGTGATTTTTTTTTTAACTCTTCCTCATTGATGCTCTCAGCCTCGACCGCTTACTTCCACAGTCACGGACAGCAAATACAATAACAATCAGTGTAATTTTTAAAAGTATTATTAAAGCCGCAGTGGTGCAGCGGTAGTGTTGTCGCCTCACAGCAAGAGGTTCTCCCGTTCGATTCTCGGCTGGAGCGCCTTCTGTATGGAGTCTGCATGTCCTCCCCGCGGTCAAGTGACATTCAAAAGACATGTGTGAATGGACGTGCCTTCGTTGAAGGTTGGGTGTCAGGCTGGAACCTTGGCACCACAAAAATCGACTGCCAATCATTAGCGGACTGGAGTTCTGCTGCGGTGACCCCTAACTGGGAATAGCCAAAAGAAAAACAACAACTCTTAACTTGAGATATTGATATTGTAAGATACTGTGAGTTAACATGCATATTCCAAAGTAAAAGAAGTCTTCAAATCTAATTATTGCATTTATTCATTAAGTGTAATCCATCACTTTTTTTATCCCCAAATCGCAAGTGATAGAATTGCCACAGCTAAATTTTGAGTAAAAATCAGGGACGTCCCTGAAAAACAGGGACAGCTGTGAGGTTTACACACACACACACACACACACACACACACACACACACACACACACACACACACACACACACACACAACTGAGGATTGCTGTCACTAAATAATGGCAGACATTTGATTTTAAGACACTAAGGCATCTTTTTGCAGAGGCAGCTAAGATGAAGGGTACTTTTCCATTAACTTCATCTTAGCTGCCTCTGCAGCGCGAAGCAGTTGTAGGGGTTTAACGGAAAAGTACCTAAATACTTTATAAATTACTCACATTGGACTACACATTCCTGGAAACTCAACTGAAATTTCCCCAAATTACTTGTGAACTTAAATGAAACCGTCTGATTAATAAGCATAACTTACTTTAACAACCTGAATCCATAAGCTATCTGCTCTATATATGCTAAATTATATATGTCACTTGCATATGACAGTCTCTAGAGCACATGAAAAAATACAGATTATTTTTGCAACATGCTTTATTTGCACTAACCATACATTCTAAACTAACTCAGTTGGCAACTGACAAGTTATTTATTTGAAACATCAGTCTAAATATTAATTGTAGCCTTGAAATATTGTTGCTGTTTTGACAAAACAAAACCTGAATTGAAAAAGGAATGATTTGAGGAAGTGAAGTATTGTGCAGATTTCAAAGACAGCTATTGACACTACAATATAAGTAGAAATGTATACATGCAAGGAAAAATTGAAATGCTTTGCACTTTTAGTTAAAATAGCTTATTATTAACTTTTTGCTTTATCAGAAAATTTAAAGAGTTAGGAAATTATTTCTAATTTGTCTTTATAATGTTTACTAAAGTGATGTTAGTCACTGACTTGTTTAATGGATTGCGAGTCATGTACAAGATGAAATACCGAATGTTATTTCTGTTTACCTATGTTTGATGAATTTCTTTTATTAGTACTGATTTAAAACAAGGGAAAGAAAGGGAAGGTAAATCTCTGTTTTTGGTCAAGGGAGGAGAGGCTTAAGAGTATTCTAACTGCCCCGAGTACTCTCTAAGATGCTCTAAACACTACTTGATTAATACTTACCTAAGGTAAGTCTTGATTACCATATGGGTACCTACACATTCATTCTAGACCTGATGTGATTACCCATTCTGGAAGCAGGAGGTGCCCTATGCAAGGTGGGAATTGTCAGGGTGATCATAGTTCATTCTTAGACTCTGCTTTGTAAATCTATAAATATGTAAAAGCACTGCACACTTGAATGTAGGGTGCCTCTACTCAGAGTCAGGATACCACTGATAAGTCATGTCTTTTCATAAGTGTAAGTTGAAGTTGGTGAGATGAAAAGTGGGAAAGTAAAGGAAGGCAGTACACCTACAGTAAAATTCATATTTCATTGGTAATCACTCATTGTCTCCTACAGAGTCCTTTTAGTCAAATTATTTTAGTAATAGTCTATTTGTTGTTGGCTTATTTAGTGTATGCTCCTCTGTTACATTTAATTTATCCGAAATGACATATCTGACATGTTTGGGATCCCTTAAGGGTAACTAAATATTGGATATTTTCTAAGTCAACTAATAATTGTTTACACTACTAACATTCCATCCTGATATATAAAATACTATAGAAAAATAATATAATAATATAGAATTTCATATCTCTTTTAAGGAAATTCTCCATATAATAATTTAACATATGGAGCTCAGTTGATATTGCTGATTAAAGGTATGAGTGATAATCCAATAGATATATCTTTATCTATTGGATTAGGAATGACTTTCATTCCATGTTTAATGGGAAATTCATATTTACTTGCATTTGATACTTTAGAGTTAATGTTTTATAGAAGTACTTTTTTAAAGCCTGACCATAATTTTACCCTACTTATATTTAAAGAAGAAAGAACATTAAATTACACTCACAAGTTCACACACATAAAAATAACATTCAGTGTTATCAGAGAATATAGTATAACTACTATAATCAAAATAAAAAAAGAAGCAAAATGTTTCTTCCAACAATAACTTGAAATGGATTTAACATTCTTATCATTAAATACTAATGGCTTAAATAATGCAAATAAAAGATCAAACTTACTAAAATATTTAAATCTAAATAAGGCACAAGTAGTATTTCTCCAGGAAACGCATTTTAAGACTAATGATAGCTTTATTTGGAACCCTAAGGACTATACAGTCTTAGCTCAATCCTCCTATAGAACAAAGACAAAAGGAGTATCAATTCTCTGGAAGAAAAACGTAATCACTCCAAATGTTATTTATAAAAATGAAGACAAAGTAGGTCTACTAGCATTTGTTATAATTAAATTGGGTCTGTATATTAAAATCTCGAAGTCTGACAATATCGAATACGATATTGTCGACACGAGAATAGCGAAAGCGCTCTACATTGAATGTTTAAATGGAAAATCTCTGTAGGGGGAGATTTCCATTTACTTCAATGTAGTTCATTCTCAGAATTGATATATTTAAGTAGGGGGTGTGTGGGGCAGTACTTAGTTTTTTTGTTGTTTTATTTAGTATTTTTTTACATTTCGATGGTTTAAGACTTTCATCACTAAAGGTCGATCTTTAGGGATTCGCAGTTTTAAACCTTCGAGATTATAATATAGACCCAATTAAATTTAATAACAGAATATGGACCTTAGCTAATCTATATTGGTTCCCAGGAACTGTAGCAGGAACAGTTAAAAAAGATCTAGATTTTATTTCCAACAATTATAAAGGAAATCTTACACTGGGAGGAGACTTTAATTCTACCTTAGAAGCTTCTGAAACCACCAAGAAGTCTTTTTGCATAGCAACTATTTCAAAAGCCTTAAAAAGATGGATTGATTCATTTCATTTAATAGACACTTTTAAAGTAAAAGATGATAAATCCTTATTATTTTCCCATAAAGATCATAGATTTGGAACACAAACCAGAACAGACAAATTAGTCATAGTTCAAGATTTACAAACAAAAATCCTCAACTTCTCAATAGTTCCATGCCCCTTCTCAGATCACGACTCTCTGATAATGAAGCTCCAAACAGAGTTTAAACTTTTAATCCTTTCAACTAGAATTCCATCATATATCATGAAAATTAAAGAATTCAGACCCCAGATGTTGTCAGAACTACAATTATTTCTTGAAATTAATAATACAACAGAAATCAGTAGAGTCATGGTTTGGGACTCATTAAAAGCATATTTATTTGGTAAGACCCTTAGCTGGTACAAAAACAAAGTTAGAGAATGGGAATATGAATCATTAGACTTGCAAACCAGACGTTTGACAGCAAAATCTAAAAAAAAAAATCAGAATTGTCCGGAAGTCAAAAAAGAAATAGAGGAATTAAATAAAAAATGTAATGAAATTCTAACACACAAAACTTGTCTAGCCTTGGAAAAATGGGAAAAAAACTCATTAGCCACCTTCCCCAGATATCTACATAAATTATCTACAAGAATTAAAATACAATATAAAGCAAATAACAGTAGTATATATCATGAAAAGAAAGGTAAAAAAAGTATCAGATATAGGAGATATCCTTGAAGCATTTCGGTTCCATTATATGGAACACTTCAAAAAAGAAGATTTAGATAACAACCAAATAAACTTAGATACAAACCTTATCAATTTAAAAAAAATCCAGAAAACTTAAAACCAGACCTACAAAAATCTATATCCTACAAAGAAATTGTTGACAAGATAAAAGTAAATCTAACAAAGCTCCAGGGATAGATGGTATAATTACGTAAATTTACAAACTCTTCCCTTCAACAGTAATCTCCCTTTTTCATAAAACTTTGCTAGAAGTCCAGTCAGAAGCAACAATACCATGCTCATGGAAAGATTCTCTCATAACACCAATTCTAAAAGATAATAAACCATCAGACCTTTGCACCTCATACAGACCTATATCATTACTGAATAATGATTACAAAATATTCATGTCAATCCTAGCTAACAGAATGAAAATCCCACTTTCAAAGACAATTAATAATGATCAGACTGGATTTTTATACAACAGGCACACACATGATAATATTAAAAGGATACTTACTCTTATAGATTATGTGAATAAAGAAGATAGAGAAACACTTGTAATCGGATTAGACATAGAAAAAGCCTTTGATTCCCTCAACTGGGAATATCTATTTAAAACTTTAGCATTATTTGAATTTCCTCCTCCCTTTATCTTATTACTAAAAACATACATATTAATAACTTAGCCTACATTAAATTAGGTCCTTTCACCTCAGAATCTATCCATATAACGAAAGGTACTAAACAAGGATCCCCCTTTCTCCTATTTTATTTGCTTTGGCTATAGAAATACTTGCAGAAATAATATGCAATAATCCAAGAATAAAAAGAATAGAAGTCTATGACCAGTACATATCTAAAATAATGCTTTCTGCTGATGATATTTTATTAACCCTATAAAACTCCAGATAATCATTAGGAGAGCTAGAAGAAGTAATGGAGAAATTTTATAAGAGTTCAGGTCTATACTTTAATAGATCAAAATCAAACTTTCTATTTTTAAATAAGAAAAAAGAACTACAAGTTACTGATAAATCCATCATAGGAAAACAAGAACTTACACTAAATTATTTAGGAATAGTGTTATGCAAAAATATAAACGAAACAATATTAATAAATTATAAAAACATTATTGAAACAATAAATATATATATATATATATATATATATATATAGAAAAGTGGAACAAAATTATATTAACTTTTGAAGACAGATTGCAATTAATAAAAATGGTCTTATTGCCAAAAATACTATATGCAGCATTAGCAATACAGTTAATTCCTGAAAGATGCATTCTTAAAGAAATAAACTCATGTTTAATAAAATTTTTATGGTATCCCAAAAAGAATAGAGTAGCTCTAACTCATCACATTAGACAATGGAAACAAGGAAGATTGAACTTCCCAGAAATAGAAACATATATAAAAGCATCTGTGCTTAAAACTACAATAGACTGGATAAACCCAAATTATTTTGTCAACTGGAAAGAATTGACAACGGCTATATTAACAAATGAATTTAATCTGTTAAAAAATGTAATAGTAGACAATTCAAACAAACCCCGGTACATATTATGCGTAAGTATACAATATAATATAACAAAACCTTCTAAAACACTGATTAATCATTACATCAATTCCTTTAGGAAAATTATCAATGCAAACATAGATCTAAAACTTTGGTTTGACCTTTTAACCCCATTTACCATCACTAAGAACTTTCCTCACAAAATATATAGGAAACAATAGCCTCCTGGGAACAAAATGGATTCTTATGCTGGTTTCAATGTGTAAATAAATTAAATGTTTTAGATATACATATGATAAAAACTGCCTACAATATTCCAATTCAGGACTGGTTAACCTTACGAAGCATTTTAATGTACACTCAAGAATTATGCAGATTAATTAATAATTCCTCATTTAAAGATATTCCAAATCTAATAAGTTTTCTGTATGAATTTATATATAATAGTTGTGAAAAGAAAAATTCCATTTCAAATCTAAACAATTCCCAAACCATCACACTGGCAGTTCTTAACAAAAGGTCAGTCATTGCAGTTAACAGAAGAAATTAAAACTAACATCTTACTATCAGTTAATTGCACCTCTAACACACAGTACTGGAAAATATTTAACTGGAAATACTTACATAGAGCATTTTTAACACCAGATAGAATTTAAAAGATCAGTACTACTATTACAAATGGTTTTTGCTGGAGGTGTGAAAAGTCAAATAAAGCAGACTGGATTCACATTTTTTATGAATGTAGTAAAATTAAATCATATTGGAATGGAATCAAATCATTTTTACAAGCTTTATTTAATGAATCCTTTGATTATACTAAATGTAAATGAAGGTCCCTTCCTGAATAAGACAGATATGTACTTGTTATGGAAAATACTTGCTATATCTAGGAAATGCGTAACCAGAAGGTAGAATTCAAATATATCCCCGACCTTGGAAGAATTCTACACTTTACTGAAGACAACTGCATCGATGGAAATAAAAATCAAAGGACTACGAATCTATCCCAGGCCATTGGTAAATAATCCCTGGAAGAAAGTTATATCTTTGTTGGACACTCTGCAATAATCAATATTGCATCTCTGATAACTGATCTGTTAATTCTATATTTAATAACATACAGTGTATATAATTGAAAGTCAGGCTATTGTAAATATTGTTTATAGTTGTTTAAAATGATATTTAAAAATATTATGTAAATGTTATTTTAATTGAAAATAAAACATTTTTTGAGGAAAAAAAAAAGTTCAATGAACAAGTGTGTGATACTTAGGGTCCCTATTACCAGATCGCAGAAGCAGTTTGTCAAATGCATCTTGATCGAACCGAAAACAGTGAAAAGGCAAAATAGCATTGCAGCTTTTCAGCAAATTCTTTCCCTGGGAAAGAATTTGCTTGGCCGCTTCCATTACTTTGCCATTTTTGGCACTGTAGTGCGATGTTGGAGTTGGTATATTTAAGTAGGGGGGGGGGGTGTGGAGGACGATGACCTCCACATTATGTAATGATTTAGAGTGTTTTTTTTTTTTATTTTATTTTTTTATTTTGGAAAAGCGATTTTTTTTTTCCCTTGGAAAAAAATCATTGTTCTGAGGTTTCGATGTTGTAAGCTTTCGCTTACATGAAGTCGATTATTTATCATTCGCTTTTGTGAGCATGCGATAATATAATATAGACCCGATATTTACTACTGGTAGGTTTATTTATGTGAATGCATGGTGCAATATAGTCTGTTAGTATTCCCTGTAGGCCTACAAATAAGACTGTTTTGCAATAAAGAGAGAGAGAGAGTATTTTTTCCTGTAAATGTTTTAATACATAAAGATACCATGTTAAGTTCTGAATGAACCTAAACACTATTAATAATATTAAAAATGGAAAATACTTTGTCCACCTTTTATAGCATAATACTAGTGAATTAGTAATGCAGAACTCCCACCAATATTTAGCCATTTTGGCTGTATAATAAAATGGGCAAATATCTGCTGACTAAAGCACTGAAAACAAACTCCTCATTACACATGCTTGTGAAAGACGTTATTATGAACCAATAATTATAGTGTATTTTGCTGTCATATTTCAAAATTAGAACATTACAGAAACCAAAACAGTGTTAATGAATACTACTCTCTCTTTTCAAGAAGAAAAAAAGAATATTTATGCATACATATGGGGTGTGAAATTCTCTTATTTCTGCTGCTTTTGTGCACAGGAAGAGAACTTGTTTTTGTCCAACCACTGCTGACTTCAGATATCTGCATACTTGTAGCCCCACAATTCCTGCTCTGCAACTCCCACCTCTTATCAGGATTCCTGGTGTAAAACACACTGGGAGGATTTCCTTACCAGGAGAGCTCCTGTTCTTGGAACCCCCAGTCCCTTGGCAAGGTTTTTAGGGGGGTGCAGGTCAAGTGTGGTAAGATCATACTGCAATTGGTGAAGGATTTCTGTTGGCCTAATATCCAATCCTGTGCTTATATATTCATTGCATGTGTACTGGGTAAGCTATGAGGTGTAGCCCGGAGGCAGGCCTGCCTGGATGCAGTGTCTATGCCACTTGAGCTTCTCCTCCCATCACAGCATGGTGATATTTCTCTGAGCCTCAGACTTTACCAGTACTACACAGGGAGATCCACCCAGCACATTCCTACCCTACAGAACAGACAAGCCCATCCTCCCTGACCATTCCAACAAGTTTCCAGAGCTGCAAATCAAACTTGGGTCACCTGGACCATGACAGGACGTCATGTTTCTATGCCACCAGCACAGTTGACAAGACAAGCATTTTACTGAAAACTTTTTTATCTGAGATGTACTACCACTAAAGTTAAGTTCACAAAAAGTGTAAATTATGACAAGTATAAGCAATGCGCAGGATGAGGGTGATTGCACATTCACTGCAATACTGCAGAAGTCAAAACAGCATGGTGTATACAGTGCATACTGATGAGTGCATAATGGAAAGCAGGAAAAAGGAGAAAAGCAAGAGGTGGAAAACCCACAAGGCAGAGGAAACAAAAAGTATGAAAAGCGGGAGAAAGGTGGGAGAAAAGAAGGATCATTTTGAATTTTGTAGGGAAAGGGATAGATGGAGAAAGATAGGCATTAGAGACAAACAAACAGGCAGACAAACACAGGACACATAGAAAGCTGTGACGTAAGCACAATAAGTGGGAAGGAAAGTTGATGACAAAGACATACAGATGGTGGGCTATTGGTGATGGAAATGAGGAAAGACATATAACAGTGGAAAATACCAGGATGTGGCTAGGGTTAGATGTCAGGCTGTCAGAATGGACAACAAACCCAGCCTTTACTCACTTGACTGACAAATGTTATGGGCAGGTTGCCTCACAGATGGCTTGATGGGAGTGGCCTAGCAGCCAAGTGCCTCTGCTAACCATGCCAAGTGGCTGGAACACTTTTTCATCCACCAGCCTCCAAAACTGATTCCAAAAGACAAAGGTCATGTCATGTACATAATGCTGTACTGGTAAATGGCAAAATAGCCTTGCAGATGAGACATGCAATTTTAGTTGACAGTATACAATATTCAAGTTAGTGTGTGTGCATATATATAATAAATGTTTTTGATATTTCTACTGGCATGGGGAAAGTTAATTGAAAATCTATTTATCAATCATGGATATTTCTTGGGCATATTTTTTCCAGAGTTTATTCTATTTGTTACAGTGTGTGAGTGTGTGTGTGTGTGTGTGTGTGTGTGTGTGTGTGTGTGTGTGTGTGTGTGTGTGTGTGTGTTTGGGTTGGGGTGCATGCACACTTACACCAAAACCACAAATGCATCTGAAATGAGAGAATTTCATACCCCACATGTATCTTTAAATATTGTTTTCTTCTCAGAAAGAGAGACTAGTATTCGTTAACACTAGTTCTACTTCTGTAATGTTCTAATTCTGAAATATAATCGCAAAATATACTAGAATTATTGGTTCATAGTAACTTCTTTCACAAGAATTTGTATTCAAGAATTTGTTTTTCAGTGCTTTAGTCAGCAGGTATTTGCCCATTTTATAAAACAGCCAAAATGACTAAATATTGGTGTGAGTTCTGCATTATTAAATCACTAGTATTATGCTATAAAAGCAACAAACGAATAACCAGAAAAAGTCCTGAGTTTTTAGTAAATGGATTTTTATGAGCACATCTGCATAAATACTTTGAACAGTGACATAAAAACTATTATTTTTACTTAGTGACATATGTATAGTCATTGCTTAATGCTAGTGCAGTAAAATGTAGTTTTGCTAGTAAAACCCCATAGCAGTTTCAAAGTAAGGTTTTTGATGATGTCAGTTCTTACTGCAGAATTGGAATGGCTTATGGTATACAAAGTTCTAGAATGTCTCCTAATTATCTTTTCAGCTCATTGCTGTCGCATATAGTGTGCAAACAACTGTAACCCCTTCCACATAACTCTCAATCACTTAGCTCAGGAGTCAAGGAGAAAACTAAGTCAAAGGACCAAAATCAGGGACAAATATTGCCATTATATACTTTGAAAATTGATAGAATAACAGACTTTGCATTGGCATGCTTTTTCTAAAGGTTCTTAAATGTGAAACTCAAATGGTTCATAGGTTCATAGGTTGGTACTAGGCTATCAGCCCTAAGGCCTATACAAGCCTAGCCATAACAATTCCTTGGCTATTTCTTCCCACACTATTTACTTCCCTGGACCCCTGTCTAGCAGAGCGACTGACGTGATCCTCGGGGTGAATTTCCTTTCTCCCATCCAATCATCAAGGCTCCTTTTGAAGAGGGCCAAAGAGGCACTCTGCTTGACATGTATGGGCAATCTATTCCAGAGTCTGGGGAGTCTCTGGGTCAGGAACCTATCCCTCCAGCATGTTTTGTTTATTGTGATGACAAGGTTTAGATCCCTGGAGCATGTGGCTCTGAAGGATTGGGATTTCTTTAAGTGTAGCATGTCCAACAGCTCTGGGTTTGACATGGCCTTGTATGTTAAGCAGAGATTGCCTCTGAGTAGACGATATGCGACAGAGTATAGCTGGAGTTTTTTAAGGCAGTCAGTGTAGGGCATCTGCTTTAGGCCTGTGATTCTTTTAGGCCTGTGATTCTTTTAGTGAGATATTTCTGCGGCCTTTCCAGTTTTTGCAGATGTCTTGAGAGGTACATACTAAATGGGGCATTGTATTCTATAATGGGTCTAATGAGGGATGAGTACAGTGGGACAATGACCTCCTTTTTTCTGGATGAAAAGCCCTTAGTGATGAGGTGTGCCACATAGAAGGATTTCCTGACTGTTGTGGCGATGTGGTTATCGAAGGTGCGACCACTGTCCACCTGTGTCCCTAAGTCTCTTATCACACTTTTGGTGTTTAGTGTACTGCCACCTATATGGTAATTCATGGATACATGTTTTTTACCAAAGGGGATAACTATACATTTCTTGGCATTGAACTTGAGCCCATGGCTTTGGCACCAAGCATCTGTTTCTGTAAGGCCCTTTTGTAGAGTATCCACATCATTTGGGGATTCAATAATGGCTCCCAGTTTGCAGTCATCTGTGAACTTTGTTAGCCTTTGTTAGTGTTGGCCTGTACTTCAGAGAAGTAGATGCCAAACAAGAGCGGTCCCAGGACTGAACCCTGAGGTACTCCACTTGTCACTTGTCTGGAGCTGGATTTGGAGTCGGCTACTTTTACAGTGTGGGTTCTATCAGTAAGCCAGTTAACAACCCATTGGGTGACGTAGGGATTAATGCCCAGCTTAGTAAGTTTATCTATGATTCCAGAGTGGGAGATGGTGTCAAAGGCCTTGGCAAGGTCTAGATAGGCTGTGTGGACCACCTTACCCTTGTCCATGGCTCTGGAGACTGATTCGAAGAAGTCAATCAGGTTCAGGAGACAAGATCGGCCCTTCTCGAACCCAAACTGGGTGGGCTCCAGTGTTTGAAGGTTGCCAATGTCTTTGTTTATAAGTTCCATGATAATACACTCCATGGCCTTGCAGATAAGGCTTGTCAGACTGATGGGACGGTAGTTTCCAGGATCCAAGGTGGATCCCCCCTAGTGGAGTGGGATAACTGTAGCTCTGCGCCAGTCAGTGAGCACGAAACCTGAGGTGAGGCTATGATTAAACATGACACTTAGGTGAGGTGCCAGTTCATTTTGTAGTTCATGTAGTACACAGCCCGGGATGTCATCTGGTCCCATGGATGCTGTATTCTTAGCTTTGGAGAGTGCATTTTTTACCTGTGTGGTCATTATTACTGGAATTTGGCAATCTTCCGGTATTGAGATGGGCCATTTAGGGGGTGAGAGGGGGTGAAGTTGGTACTGAATTGATCTGCCAGGATACTGGCAATATCCTTGGGATCAGTATATTTAATGCCATTCTGTTTTAGCTCAGAGCAGATCTAAGCATTGCCATTTAGATTCTTGACATAGTTATAGAATGCCTTGTGGTTGTCTTTGGAATCTTTGGCAATTTTATTTTCGTAACTAGCTTTGGAGGATTTTATGAGGGATCTCAGTTTCTTACTGAGGCTGGTAAGGGAGTTTTTTGCATCCTGGGATTTTCTTCTTTTCTGCAACAGTTTCGTCCTTTTCTTGTAAA
Source organism: Protopterus annectens (assembly GCF_019279795.1). Lineage (NCBI taxonomy): Eukaryota > Metazoa > Chordata > Ceratodontiformes > Protopteridae > Protopterus > Protopterus annectens. Next base: position 1,031,615,306 of record NC_056746.1, on the reverse strand, counting down.
GTTTGTTTATGGCAGGGGACCGCCAGATTGGCTTCCTTTTTCTGGATGAGAGCATCTTGATTCCATTTGGGGTGGTATGATTCATGCATGAGTGGATGTACTCATACAGTGCCTTGGTGTAGGATTCAGCAGTTGAACTTTCAGTTCCCGTCTGCATGGGTGTCATGAAGTTTGTCACTTCTGACTTGAATAGCATGAAGTTGGCTTTGGAGAAGTTTTTTATGGAGGTTTCCTTACTGGGGTTGGGGGTGGGATGTGGATGTTAAGGGTGATTAGCTTATGGTCAGACCTGATTAACGAGGGGGTGACCATAGGTGTGGAGCATATATTTCCCATGTTGGTAATGACCAGGTCTAGGATATTGGAGCCCCTGGTGGGACTATGGATTAGTTGATCCAGGGCATTGGAATTTATGAATTCCAAGAACCGTTGGGCAAAGGTGTTGGTACATGAGTAGTTTTCCCAGTTAATGGCAGGATAGTTAAAATCACCCAGTATTAGGGTGTTTGGTTCTATCTTAATATTTTCCAGTATGTTTAGAAAGGTGTAGTGAGAATCTTGGGGTATGGTGGGGAATCTGTAGCAAGCTACAGTTTGGATTGCAGTCTTACCTAGTGTTAGTTGCACCTGGAGAATTTCAGATGCATTGCGTTGGGCAACTAGCCTGGTGGTGTGAATATCCATGGTGAATATTGACACTCCTCTACCTTTAGTGTTTCAGTCCTGGTTTGGTGGCTGAAAAGTGTGGTAAGAGTTGTAGCCTTGTATTGCAGGGGTACTCTTTGGAGCCTTGAACCAGGTCTCATTTACTGCACAGATATTGATGTTCTCCATTTTTAGGAGTGCCTCAAGAGAGTGCATTTTGAGGTTTAGACTTCTAGCACTGAGTAGCATTACCTTCAGATTTTGCATGCTTGTACCTGTTACGGTGGTGGTTTTGTCCTTTGAACTTTGCCTAAAAAAGGCACTATAGGGGTGGCAAGAGCCTTAGCCAGTAACCTGAATCCCAGGGGCGACAGGTGCAGACCATCTCTGGCAAAGCATTGTGGTCTGTCAATCATGTCGTCCCAGGCAGACAGATACTGGATCCCCTTTGAATGACACTAGAAGCTTAGCCAGTTGTTGAAGTCAATCATTTTGTCCTTATATTGTGGTATCATTCTGGGCGAAGGCAGGATGCTACTCAGGGCTAGGGTCATACCTGCCTGGGCCACAAGATCCGAGAGCTCTTCCATGTCTCTTTTCATGTAGTGCAGGGAGGTATGTCTCAAGTCATTCACTCCAACATGGACAATGACAGAGTCATATATGTACTTGTTGTGGAGTGACTTGAGTGCATGCATTATGTGGCGGATCCTGGCACCCAACAGGCAGCTGACTGTAATTTTCTTCTTGTTCAACCTGGTGAGAGAAACATCAGTGTGCCGGACTATAGAGTCACCTATGACTAAAGTGTTAGGTACATTGTCTTGCCTTAGGGGCTGTTGCTGGGTGGCACACTGGTGTTGTGAACTATGTGACACTTTGGTTGTGATTGGTGTTTGTTTGCGTTTCAACTTCAGAGGTCCTTGTTGCTTGGGCAGGTTACAGTTAAGGGCCTCTGCATATGTGTATTTAGTGTTGCTATATGTGGGTGTTGGTGGTGTGGGTTTAGAAGGGCTATGTGTTGCTTGAGGCGTAGTGTGGGTTTTAACCATCTCTTCTTGACTGTCTAGCACAATCTCGGGTGGAGAGAGCTTTGCTTCCATTTTGGCTATGTAAGTGCATCTCTCACAGGTTGTAGTGTTGGGTGGTAGGAGGAGAGGGTTGTCTGTGTACATGAGGCAATTGCTGCATTGCCCAAGTATGCCCAAATTCACCAGGTGGACAGGAGAAATCACCGGAAGCTGACCCTTGGACATGCCTGGTTTGGTGCTTTTTTATTTATTTATTTTTTGTAAAGTACAGGAGCTGCAATTATAGACTGTTTAGTGCCTACTATTAATTTCTCCTTATTAACAAGGAGAGTTGAGTGCTTGTATCAGTTTAAGGCTTCCTATTGCTTTTCAGAAGGTATTAGAGAAAGTGCTAGTCACAGGCATGCTTAAAGGTAAGATGAAAAAAATGCACACTGCAGTGTGCACTAGAGAAGTTAGATATGAAAGTAGGTAACTTGAGTTTTACCTGTTTAAAAAGTTAAGGTTTACTGGAAAGTTACTATTTTTAAAACAGCAAGATGGGTTGAAAGGGGTGGTCACTTTTGTATTCTGGTACTATGGAATTCAGTAGGATGGCCAATAATTTTAAATAGTTGAAGGGGAGGGATTTCAAAAATGATGATTTTGTGATTACTCACACAAGCCAGTGAAAGTAGAGAGGAAATGAGATATATGGTCAGATTAACATAAGAGGCAGGCAACTAGAAAGACAGTGGTATTTAACAAGACAACTGTAACTGGGTGGGAGGGCAGGAAAAAATTCTGCCCGACTCAGAAGAGAGAGAGCTGTGGTCTCTTTTGAAGTTTTAATATGCTGTTAAAGCAGAATGCAAGTAAAACACAAGGTAAAGAAAACAAAGCACAGTATTCACAATATCAAAAGGCAATAAAGTAATACAAAATACAAAAAATAAAACAAAACTAACCTTTCCTTCACAGCAAAGTGTAGCAGAGTCTGGATGAGCCTTTCTGGTAAAGCTCTGATATGTTTTATTTTACCCCTTAAATAGAAGGTTTAGTTCCTAGCTCCACCTCCTCAGTTTAACAAATGATTAACGTTAACTGACCTCTTCTATTTTATGAATGAGTCCTTAATTGATCAGTTCTAATTTCTGCCTGACTCAGTTCTAATTTCCGCCTGACTCAGAAGAGAGAGAGCTGTGGTCTCTTTTGAAGTTTTAATATGCTGTTAAAGCAGAATGCAAGTAAAACACAAGGTAAAGAAAATAAACCACAGTATTTAAAATATAGAAAGGCAATAAAGTAATACAAAATACAAAAAATAAAAGCAAACTAACCTTTCCTTCACAGCAAAGTGTAGCAGAGTCTGGATGAGCCTTTCTGGTAAAGGCTGTCATTGTCTAATGACTGCAATCCTCACTGATTTGTCAAGAAAAAAATATCTCTCTATCTATCTATCTATCTATCTATCTATCTATCTATCTAATCTATCAGTCTATCTTTCTTTCTATAGATAAGCTTCACGTTAATCATAAGTTGTTGAAAAACGTTACCTGGTCACATTTTATCTAATGATATTCTTCAATATATTTTGCTAGATATTTCTTTGATAACAAGGAATGTTTATGATTTTTCTGGTCTCTGGTATGAGTTTTGTTAAAGGTTTGTAAGTATTTACCAGGCTGTGGAATGGTGATTCGTCACTGGGACAAAGCAGAAATTCCCTAAGATTCCAAGAGCAGAATAAGTTATTTCTTACATTTATTTCATTGAACTGCACTTCTTTAATGTTATAATTGTGGTATACAGCTAATCTACTACATTTTGCAATGTTATAAAGCTTTTTTCTGTTTCATTGCATTTATGTACTGTTGTATACTGTTTTAACTGCATTTTTCACTGCTAGATACTGTTTCATTACTCTAATTGCATCGTTACTGAATTACTTAACTGTAAACTGCTTTTTCATACTGAGATTTGTATTTTCTGTTTGTGAGTGCTCTGTCTGTGCTTTTCTGTTCATTTTTTTGTGAGGGTTTTTGTGTTCTAGTTGGGTATCATATAACTGATTTGTTTGCAGTTAAAAGCATTCTCTAGAGTATCCTTGCTCCTTTATTTGTTTAAAAATTTCATTTAGTGGCTACAGCTAGTAGCTGTAAAAGTGTGCATTACTGTAATTGCATTTTTACTGAATTACTAAACTGTAAACTGCTTTTTCATACCGAGACTTGCATTTTCTGTCTGTGAGTGCTCTTTCTGTGCTTTTCTTTGCATTTATTGTGAGGTTTATGTGTTCTACTCAGGTAGCATAATCTAGATAGAGGCCTATTGTTGTCCAGGTCTGGTAGTTTTGTTTGTTGAGTTTCCTGTGTTTCTGGCAGCCATCTTCTGCTGATATTATTTTGTCTTCTTTGTTTTTCAGAGTAACAGAGCTTCCTGACCTTCTCTAGCACAAGTGATTGGTATAAAAGCAGGGGCTAATAGGACTGGGTAGTAATTTAATCTTCTAGATTCTTCCATCCATTCTGGTATATAAACCCTGTGTCTGCAAGGGGCCGTGCTTGTATTTACCAGACTGTGGAATGGTGATTCATCACTGGGACAAAGCAGAAATTCCTTAAGATTCCAAGAGCAGAATAAGTTATTTTTTACATTTATTTCATTGAATTGTAATTCTTTAATGTTATAATTGAGCTATACAGCTAATTTACTACATTTTGCATTGTTATAAAGTTTTTTTTAATGTTTCACTGCATTTATGTTTCATACTGTTTTAACTGTATTTTTCATTGCTAGATACTTTTTCATTACTCTAATTGCATTTTACTGACTTACTTAACTGTAAATTGCTTTTTCAAACTGAGAGTTGTATTTTCTGTTTGTGAGTGCTCTATCTGTGCTTTTCTGTACATTTTTTGTGAGGTTTCTGTGTTCTAATCAGGTATCATATAACTGATTTGTTTGCAGTTAAAAGCATTATGTAGAGTCTCCTTGCTCCTTTATCTGTTTAAAACTTTCATTTAGTGGCTACAGCTAGTAGCTGTAATAGTTTCACCACCCACCCTCCATATTGGTGTCTTGTTCTTATATTTGGTGGCTTTGCAGTTGTCCACCCATACTGTAAATTTGATCTGGGACACTCCTCCCAGTCTAGTGTCATTAGCTCATTCTACCTAATATCAGGAGAACATTTGAGAAGGCCAACCCACTTAGGTTCTTAAATTTGAATTATCTTCTGTTCCTGCTTTCTCCCTTTCCACTTTACTAAAAGAAAAAAAAATTACTACAATCTCCTTGTGTTCTGACTGAGTGTGCTTCTCAGCTGATAAGTATATTTCTGGCACTGTTAACTGTTCATAGTTGAATAAAACAATAACTGAATTCAGTTCAGAATACAGCTTGAATAAATTGCATTTATTTAAACTGTATTTACTTTAATATTGCTACACACTCAAGTGTGCTAGCTTTTTAGTGCTGTTTTAGCTGCCTTTCTGTAAAAAAAAATTCTAAGCTTGTTTCCTGCCTTCCCTGTAACTAGTCTACTCCAGATACAGATTTGCTGTATCCAGGACTGTTTGTAACCTTCTGAGCCCCCCAAGCCTTTCTGTGTAGGAGTGAAGCCTTCTAGCTTATCAGTAGGAGCTGTAAGCACTAGGTAGCCTATCTACCACAAAAGGAGTGCTTTCTGGCCCAGAAATTGTAGTATTTGGCCAGTTGGGCAGTTTTTCCATCTCTCTCAACTTTTCTGGTTTAAAGCTTGCATTGGAGCTTGTTTTCTGCTTTTCCTGTAACTAGTCTAGTCCAGATACAGATTTGCTGTATCCAAGACTGTTTGTAAGCTTCTGATCCCCCCAAGCCTTTCTATGTTAGAGGGAAGCCTTCTAGCTTATCAGTGGGAGTGGTAAACACTATGTAGCCTATCTACCACAAGAGGAGTGTTTTCTGGCCCAGAAATTGTAGTTTATTGGCCATTTGGGCAGTTTTTTTAATCTCTTTCAACTTTCTGATTTAAAAGCCCACATTTGTGCTTGTTTCCCCCCTTTCCTGTAACTAGTCAAGTCCAGATACAGGTTTGCTGTATCCATGACTGTTTGTAAGCTTCTGAGCCCCCCCCCCCAAGCCTTTCTCTGTTAGAGAGAAGCCTTCCAGCTTATCAGTGTGAGTGGTAAACACTACATAGCCTATCTACCACAAGAGAGTGGTTTCTGGCCCAGAAATTGTGGTTTATTGGCCATTTGGGCAGTTTTTCCCATCTCTTTCAACTTTCTGGTTTAATATCCAGCATCTGTGCTTATTTCCCACCTTTCCTGTAACTAGTTTAGTCCAGATACAGATTTGCTGTATCCAGGATTATTTATAAGTTTCTGAGCCCCCCCCCCCAAGCCCTTCTGTGTTCGAGGAAAGCCTTCTAGCTTGTCATTGGGAGTGGTAAGCATTAAGTAGCCTATCTACCACAAGAGGAGTGGTTTCTGGCCCAGAAATTGTAGTTTAGTGGCCGTTTGGGCAGTTTTTCCATATCTTTCAACTTTCTGTTTTAAATGTCCACCTTTGCACTTTTCCCACATTTCCTGTAACTAGTCTAGTCCAGATACAGATTTGCTGTATCCAGGACTGCATGTAAGCTTCTGAGCCTCCAAGCCTTTCTGTATTGAAGGGAAGCCTTCTAGCTTATCAGTGGGAGTGGTAAGCACTAGGTAGCCTATCTACCACAAGAGGAGTGGTTTCTGGCCCCAGAAATTGTAGTTTATTGGCCGTTTGGGCAGTTTTTCCATCTCTCTCAACTTTCTGGTTTAAAACCCCACATTTGCTCTTTTTTTCCCACCTTTCCTGTAACTAGCCTAGTCCAGATACAGACTTGCTGTATCCAGGACTGTTTGTAAGCATCTGAGCAGTGCCAAAGTCTGCTCTTCAATTTTTCCCTTAGATCTACTAGTTCTCTCCTCTCCTGAACTTCTACTAGCTTATTAGTCTAGCACTTTACCAGACTTCTTGTAGCAATTATTGTGGCACACAAAAGTGCTACCAGCACTAAACATTCTACAAGGAAACAGATCCAGTAGTTATTATTAATGCCCACCCCTCCAGGCATGTCTAAAGGTCAATTCCCTGTGCTTTCTCCTATTAATCTAGTGAACTTGGGCACCCTGAGCCAATGTAGTAACTGCCTCATGTACACTAACAACCCTCTCCTCTTACCTCCCAACACTCAGACTTGCGAGAGATGCATTTATATATCCAAATTGGAAGCCACGCCCTCTCCAGCCAAGATCGGAATAGCTGGTCAAGAGCAGAAGGTCAACACTTGCAGCACACCACATGGAAAACATAGACCTCCAGAACACACACCAGCACTGCCTTCACATAAAAACACAAACCAGACACCCACTTCCATGGAGGCTCTCCCAAACAACAGAGACCTCCAAGGCAGAAACGCACTTGACCCCCACAACACAACACTAATCACGAGACACATAACTCTCCTAAACAGTGTGCCACTCAACCAAAGTCCCTAAGGCAAAACAGCATGCCCAACAAACTAGATATAGGTGACTTGATAGTAAGGCACACTGATGTCCCATTCACTAGGTTGAATAAGGAGAAAGTAACAGTCAGCTGCCTGTCAGGTGCCAGGATCCACCACATAATACACGCACTCAGGTCCCTCAACAACAGGTACAAATGTGACTCAGTCATTGCACATGCAGGTGTGAATGACTTGAAAAGTACCTCCTTGTACTACATGAAAAGAGACATGGAGGAGCTCTTGGATTATGTAGCTCAGGTGGGTATGACCCTAGCCCTGAGCAGCATCCTACCATCACCCAGAATGATACCACAGTACAAGCAGAAAATGAGTGATTTCAACAATTGGCTAAGTTTCTGGTGTCATTCTAAGGGGATCCAATATCTGTATGCCTGGGATGACATGATAGACAGACCTCGATGCTTTGCCAGAGATGGCCTGCATCTGTCACCCCTGGGCTTCCGGATACTGGCAAAGGCTCTTGCCACCCCTATAGTGCCTTTTTTAGGCAGTATTACAAAGACCAAATTACCACCATAACAGCTACAAAGAAATGCAATCTCAGGGTGCTGCTGCTCAATGCTAGAAGTCTAAATCTCAAAATGCACTCACTCAAAGCACTCCTTAAAAAGGAGAACATCGACATTTGTGCTGTAACAAAGAAATGGTTCAAGGCAGCAGAAAGCATCCTTACACTACCAGACTATAGCTCTTTTCACACCTTTTGGCCCCAGAACTTGGACCAAAGCTCCAAAGGGGGTGGTGTTTCCATATTAATAAAGGATGTGCACACCTCCAGACTGGTAGCCCAACATAACGCATCAGATATACTTCAGGTGCAGCTAACATTGGGTAAGACAGTGATTCAGGTTGTAGTCTGCTATAGGTCCCTAACCATGTCCCAAGACGCAAACTCCATGTTCCTAAGCACCCTGGAGAATATTAGGGTCCAACCTAACACTCTTATACTGGACGACTTCAACTAGCCCTCCATTAACTGGGAAAACTACTCATGTACCAATACACTTGCCCAATGTTTCCTGGAGTTCATTAATTCCAATGCCCTGGACCAGCTCATTCTTACCCCCACTAGAGGTAGCAACATCCTTGACCTGGTCATTACTAACATCGGTGACCATTGCTCTACACCAATAGTCACCTCCTCCCTGGTTAGATCCGACCACAAACTAATCACCTTGAAAATCTACATCCCTCCCATCCCCCACCCCCCAGCAAAGGTAATCACCATGAAAAACTTCTCCAAAGCTAACTTTGGGCTCCTAAAAACAGAGGTGGCTAACTTCACGGCACCCATGCAAATGGAGAATACACCAGTGCACTGTACGAACACGTACACAAATGCATGAATCTCGCCATACCCAATAGAACCAAGACACTCTCCTCCAAAAAAGGAAGACAATCTGGTGGTCCCCTGCCATAAACAAACTCTACAACAGAAGGAGGAAACTGATGCAGAATAAGGTGAAATCCCAAGATTGGAAAAACTCCCTTATCAGCCTCAACAAAAAGTTGAGATCCCTCCTTAAATCCTCTAAAGCAAGCTATGAAAACAGAATTACAGAAGATAGTAAAGACAACCACAAGGCCTTCTATAGTTATGTAAATAATCTCCATGGCAATACCCAGATTTGCTCTGAGCTACTGCACAATGGTACCTCCTATACCGAGCCAACATATATTGCCAATATACTGGCCGATAGATTCAGTGCCAACTTTACCCCCCCCCAAAGGACCAATCACAATACCAGTAGATTGACAGACACCCAGTATTACTGCTGCACAGGTTAAAACAGCACTATCCAAGGCCAAGAATTCAGCTTATATGGGACCTGACAATATCCCTGGCTGTGTTCTACATGAACTGCAGAGTGAACTAGCACCTCACCTGTGTGCCCTGTTCAATCACAGCCTCACCTCAGGCTTTGTCCCTACCAAATGGTGCACTGCTACAGTCATCCCTCTCCATAAAGGAGGAGCGACTACATACCCTGGGAACTATTGTCCCATTATCCTAACGAGTCTGATATGCAAAGCTATGGAAAGCATCATCATGGACCTAATAAACAAGGATATATGGAATTTCCATACTCTGGATCCCATACAGTTTGGATTTGTAAAGGGTAGATCATGCCTGCTCAACTTGGTCGACTTCTTTGAGTCAGTCACCAGAACTGTGGATGAAGGCAAGGTGGTTCATAAGCCTACCTTGATCTAGCCAAGGCCTTTCCTATCATTCCCCACTCAGAAATCATAGAAAAACTCACCAAGCTAGGCATCAACCCCTATATTACTAGGTGGGTTGCAAACTGGCTCACAGATAAACCCACAGTGTGAAAGTAGCTGACTCCAAGTCAGACTGCCGACTAGTCACAAGTGGAGTCCCACAGGGTTCGGTCCTGGGTCCTCTCCTGTTTGGTATCTACTTCTCTGAAGTCCAGGCCAACATGAAGGGACTCTGGCTGACAAAGTTCACAGATGATTGTAAGTTGGGAGCTATTATTAACTCCCCAAGTGATGTTGACATCCTACAGAATGGCATTACTGTGACCAGCGACTGGTGTCAGAACCATGGCCTTATGCTCAATGCCAAAAAATGTGTCGTCATTCCCTTTGGGAAAAACCCAGTTCCCATGAATTACCACATTGATGGTAGTCCACTGAACACAGAAGGTGTTACAAGAGATCTGGGAACACAGGTTGACAGCAACCTCACTTTTGATCACCACATTGCCACTGTGGTCAGAAAGTCCTTCTATGTGGCACATCTCATTACTAAGGGTTTTGCATCCAGGAAGAAAGAGGTCATTGTCTCCCTCTACTCTTCCTTCATTAGGCCAATCATAGAGTACAATGCCCCGTTTGGCATGTACCTCACTAGACATCTGCAACAACTGGAGAGGCTGCAAGAGTTCCTCACAAAGAGGATCCTATTCCTTAAAAAAAAACTCCAACTATTCTCTGTATCATATCTCCTACTTAGAGGCGATCTCTGCTTGACTTACAAAGCCATGTCTGACCCAGCTCTGTTAGAAATGCTACATTTAAAGAAATCCCTATTCCTCCGCACCACACACTCCAGAGACCTCAACCTCATTACCACAATCAACAGAACATACTGGAAGGACAGGTTCATAACCCAGAGACTGCCCATGCTATGGAATAGACTTCCCATACATGTCAAGCAGAGCACCTAGCTGACCCTCTTCAAGATAAATCTTGATGAGTGGATGAGAAATAAAAAATTCACCCTGGGGATAACTTCAGTGGCTCTACTCGACAGAGACACTGGGAACTAAGGTTGGGTGGCATGATGCCAGGGTAATCCTATGGCTAGGCTTGTAAAGGCCCCAGGGCCATTAGCCTAGTACACACCTATGAACTACAGTTTGCTTTAATACATTGTGCTGGATTGTGTGAGCTGGTATTGTGGCTATAGTGTTTTTCCCTGTCTTCCACTGTGTGTAACTGTGAAGTTGTTATATATGAGTTAGTGGGGGCATGGGGCCACAGATCTAACTTGAGGGGGTGCAGAGGGGCTTGCCACCTGGGAAAAACATTTTTTTCTGTTTTTTTTTTTTTTTTTTTTTAGTTTTAATATGTTGCAGCTTTCTGATCACCAACTCATGCCTTCAGCCATATGAAGCATGACCTTCCAATTTATAAGGGTATGAATCCAACTTACGATTTGTAATTTATGTCTAAATCAGCTTCTTAATAAAAGAAGAGCATTCCCCTTATATCACATGTGGCATGGCACTGTTACAGGAATTTTTTTATTAAAGTAAAGTCTAGAGTTAAGTTTGGGGGGGGAGGCATCATTAGTAAAAGGATTCGTACCCATTACTAAGGTGGTGGTGCAGCAGTTGGTGTTGTTGCCTCACAGTAAGAGGTTTGTCGGTTCAATTTTCACCTGGGGTGCTTTCTATGTGGAGTCTGCATGTCCTCCCTTCAGTCAAGTGAGCTTTAGAGACATGCAGATAGGTGTGTGTGTCTTCTGTGAAGGCTGGGCACCAGGCTGGCCACTTGACACTATAAAAACTCCACTGCCAATCAATCTGCAGACCGGTGACCCACTGTGGTGACCCCTAACTGGAAAAAAACAAAAGTCTTTACTTACTAAGGTGGTGGAGGGTGTTACAAGTGTTTCTTAACCTCAAATATCAGACATGAATTCTGATGGTTTACATAAAAACTGTTACAAAATAATACTCATTCAGAACATGGATAGCTTTTGGGTTTAGATTGTTTAAATAGACAGAGAACATGGCAGTGTAGTATTTGTCAGTATGCATAGTAAACTTGTGTTCATGTGCATAAATGGCAATAACTTCCAGACTAGTGCAATATTTTCTTGCGACAATGAGCATGCAATGTGCTGTGTTGTTTTCTGCTGTGGTATGGGACATATACATATGTCAAATTAAGGGAAAAATACAAAATAAAAGAGTACCCTAAGGGCTACATTAATGGAAATACTAGAAACAGTGTTAACATATGGTGGTCATTTAAGCAGGTTTAATACTAGTGGTATGTTCCATTATAATCATTTCGGATTTATAATTGAAGGAACACAATGTATTCCATGAAGAAGTGCACCAACATTTCAAAACATTCAAACAATGTAATCTAGTATCAAGGAACTATAGTTTTCCAACCATAAGGGTAGTAAACACTTTCCTTAAGGAAGGACAAAATGCAAAAAGGGAAAACTAATTGTATAAGAATGATTACTCTTAATTTCCAAGAAAAATGAACTCTGCAATGCTACAAAAACGTTTATTAGAACAACAAAGCTTTTGAATTAAAAAATCCTTCCTCAGTGTAATCTAAACATAAATAAAAAAATACTTCATTAAGGAGTAACATCCCTAAAATCACAAGACACAGCCCAGCTGCTATTATATGTCATTAATTATTCAAGTAACGGTTTAAAAAGAACAATACACATTGATAAAAATACATATACATATAAAAATGTGTATTGTTCTTTTTAAACTGATTAGTGGTGCTGGCCAGGCAGGAAGGAAAGGAGTGAAGGGACCTGGACAACTTGCCTCTCCTAGGGTTGGGGGTGGGGGGTGGGATGGATTGTGCATGCATCAAGATGCACAATGTGGTATAATTTCTCTGGTGGAGACTGGGGAAACCACTGTAAAGTGCTTCAGGAGAGACCACTTGGAGGGAATGCTCCTTGTGGATGTAAGTGAATAGCCTATTGTTATGTCCTTTCCCTGGTGCTTCACTGGATGCACTCCAGGGAGTAAGGGTTTTAGCAAAAATATTGACCCACCCTTAATGGCTGTCTAAATATAGCTTTTTCCTGCCAACCATTTCTCCAGTGATGGAAAACAAATGGTCCAGTTGGTCAGCAGGGACTGATGATAACCAGACAAGAGTATCAAAAAGGTCTAAAAACAGTTATAAGAACACATTATCTATTGAATGACAGTTTATGATAAACCCAGTAACACCCTGCTTATGTATTAACAGTAGCCACCATCATCATCGTAAAATATCAGTGTGATGCTTTCCAAGGACAAACATATAATTTTATTTTTGCTCCACCTCTGGACCTGCCTGGTGGCTCTATTTTCTTTACTCAGTTTGGTCACTTGGTCCATGATGGGGAGATGGAAGCCAGGCATCTCTAGTCTAGGTGAGATATGACCCATTTATTCCATGAGGGGGCAAGCCAGGCATCTCCAGTCTAGGTGAGACGTGACCCATTCCTTCCATGAGGGGGGATAGTCAGGCATCTTCAGCCATTCACTCCATGAAAGGGGAGAGACAGGAATTTCCAGTCTATGTGAGATGTGACTTAGTCATTCCATGAGGGGGAGAGCCAGGAATCTCCAGTCTAGGCAAGATGTGACCCATTTATTCCATGGGGGAGAGCTAGGCATCTCTATTCTAGGTGAGATGTGGCCCATTGATTTCATGGGAATGGGGGAGCTAGGCATCTCCAGTGTAGGTGAGATATGACCCATTTATTCCATGAGAGGGGGGAGTACCAAGTTTCTTCAGTCTAGGTGGAATGTGACCCATTAATTACATAGGGGAGAGAGCTAGGCATCTCCAGTGTAGGTGAGACGTGACCCATTCATTTCATGGGAATGGGGGAGCTAGGCATCTCCAGTGTAGGTGAGATGTGACCCATTTATTACATGGGAGGGAGGAGCACCAGGCTTCTCCAGTCTAGGTGAGATGTAACCCATTAATTCCATAGGGGGAGCTAGACATCTCCAGTCTAGGTGAGATATGACCCATTCATTTCAGGGGAATGGGCAAGCTAGGCATCTCCATTCGAGGTGAGATGTGACCCATTAATTTCATAGGAATGGGGGAGCTAGGCATCTCCAATGTAGGTGAGATGTGACCCATTCATTTCTGCCCGACTTGCCTATTTAGCTCATTCATTCCTTCCTATGGCAAATGTCAGGTGGTAGGGAGTGGGCAATCTTTCATTCCCAATGGAGTATTCTATCCTTTCCGTTAGTGCTCCCACCACCTTTGATGGCTCTTTCAGCTCCACAGATGCTGCCTGCTGTGGGGAAGCATGCTTCTGCATGTTGATTTCCCATGTCAGTACACTTGCCTGGGCAGCACGTATTCAGCAGGTCCATGATCTGTGAGTGTAACAGTCAGTGCTCTGTCTAGGTGTCACCTCTTTTGTGAGCCAGAGCCAGCTCCTTCCCACCCTTCCCCCAGGATGGATGAGCCATCAGGGGCTGCTCACTCCCATTCTCCCCTTACTAGCTTCCTCAGCACCTTAGCTGCTAGTCTAGGTCATAATCAGGGCTTCATCTATCTAAGCCACAGAAAGAAAGGTGAAAAATATGTATTTTTAATGTTATCAAACTCTGTTTTTGTACTCTGAATCAAGTATAGTGAGAGACAGTCAGAAAAACCCTGCCTTTAGAAGAGAAGACATTTGCAACAAAGTAACACAAAGTGCTTAAATCTAAAAACCTAATTCAATTACAAAAATTCTGCTCAGTAATTAAAGGAAGTCCTTATAGGTAATATGACAAAAATCTTTAGAAAGTTATCATGGAATTGTGTAAATGATCCTGCCAAGGACAGACAAACTAATTATCTGCAGTAAATGATGTACCTAAATAAATAAAGTTATACTTTCTTCTAATGAAGTCTGTAGAAATTAATTAACTGAATCATAGTGAAGACCTTTTGATGGTTTGTTCCATTAATTAGCCACAGCTGCGTTCTAGCTGAACAGATTATGTCAAAGTCTGAGTTCTTTACTTCTTTAATGGATTATCAAATGCTTGGCTCGTTTTATAAAGCAAAATTCAGATTGACTCATGATAAAAATTGGAATAAGAGTAACTTTATCACCGTCCAGCTTTCACAGTGATTAGATTTCTATCTGCAGTTTAGCACATGGGTTTGGGACTGAACTTGGGAATTTTGGAATGTCAGCAAGGGCAGAAGGATAGAGGCTGGGAATAACAGACAAGTCACAAAGTATGCAGTTGCTCTGGGATTATCCAGTCACAGTATGGAAGTTGATAGGTTTATACTAGGCTAATGATCACTAGCAGCTTTACAAGTGGGTCTTTGTTTACCGATCGAATGGCATGTTCCTCGAATGGCCATTCTTCGTAAACATAGCATCAAAAATTAGTTTTGTTGAAAGGCCGTATGATCATACAAAACATCTTCGACCAATTATAGATGGCCAACATAAATAAAATGGCATGAAGTATGTACTTATCGGTAATGTAGGGATAAGGAAATCTGCCTTTTTCCCATTGTAGTGCGATCTCGGATTTGATATATATAATTAGCATGGAGTGTGGGGGGGTGCAGCTCCCCACGAGGCAAATTCGGTGGACACCAGACCCTACTTATGTGTGGGGGAGCCATTCCCCAACACCTCCCACTAATTATATATATACATATATATATATATATATATATATATATATATATATATATATATATATATATATATATATATATATATATATATATATATATATATATATACCAACTCCGAGATCGCAGTACAGTGGGGAAAGGGAAGATTTCCTTATCCCTATGTTACCGATAAGTAATTACTTTGTGCCGTTTTCTTTATGTTGGCCAACTATGATCATTCAATGATATTTTTTACAATCATATGGCCTTTTGATAATTGGCATGTTCGATGTTATGTGTGTGATGAATGGCCGTTTGAGGAATGTGCCATTTGATCCCTAAGCATAGACCCTTTACAAGCTTAGCTGTGTAACCCAACTTAGTTTTATCCTTGAGTTCCTTGTATGCGTATATGGTGGGATATGTTAGTAAGGAGGTAGCTAAGGGTTATATGTTGGAGTATGGTAGTTGGGGATTAATTTACTTACTGTTGGCTTCTGTCCATCAGAAATTTGGGAACCAGACTGGAGGTGAATTTGTGATTTCCCATCCAGTGATCAAAGTTTTGTTTGAATAGGGTCAGGGATGAACTCTGCTTCACATAGATGGGGAGCTTATTCCATAGCACAGGGATCCTTTGAGACACATATTGGTGTCTCCAGCATGTTCTATTCATGCCACAGGGAAAGTTCAGGTCCCTGGATCTAGTGTTTCTGGTGCTATTTGTTTTGCAGATGTGCAATAACTCCATCAGAGATGGATCTGAGAATACTTTATGTCAGGCATAGATTGACTCTCAGTAACGTGCTGGTGATGGAGTAAGGACATGGCCTTAAAGTGATCTGTGTAGGATGGGGTATTCATTCCCTGGATTCTCCTGGTGAGAAGCTTTTGAGGGCATTGCAACTGCTGCAAGTGCCTGGTCAAGTACATCAAATGGGCATCATACTCAGTGATGGATCTAATAAGGGTCAGGTAGATTGGTGCTATAACTTCCTTGAACCCGGATGTTTTACCTTTGCTTATGAGCTGGGTGACCTAGAATAATTTTCTTACTATCTTGGCTACATGTTGGTTGAATTCCAGATTACTGTCTACACATGTTCCCAGATCACTAACCATGAGGTTAACTCTTGTGGTGTTTTATAGATGGAGCAATTAGCATGGATCAATGATTTCTCAAAATTCACTATAAAGCATTTCTTCACATTGAATTCTAATACATGGCCTTAACACTAGTCATATGCTTGTATAAGACCCTCTCGTATGATGTTGGTGTCATTGGGGGAATCCATGATAGTTCCCAATTTACAGTTGTCTATGAACTTGGTCAGCCAGAGACCATTGATATTAGCCTTGACTTTCGAGTAGTAGATGCCAAACAGGACTGGGTCCAACATAGAGCCCTGTAGTCACTGGTGACTGCTGTCCTTATGGAGGTGGTCTCACTGATCCCGACTTCTTGGGTCCTATCTGTAAGCCAGCCAGAAATTCAGCAACTTATATAGGGATTTATGTTTAGTTCTGAGAGTTTGTCAACAATACCTGAGTAGGGTATTACACTGAATGGCTTGGCCAGGTCAAGGTAGGTGATATGCACCATTTTCCCTTTATTAATAGCCTTGGAGACACTCTCAAAGAAGTCTACCAGGTTGAATAGGCAAGACCTTCCCTTAACAAAATCAAACTGGAGTAGATTGAGCGTCTGTAGGTTGCCAATGTCCTTGTTGATCATTTCCATGACAATTTGTTCCATGGCCCTGTACATCAGACTTGTCAGATTGATGAGTCTGTAGTTCTCGGTAATACCTATCACTTGTCCAGATTTTTGGTCTGTTCCTCATTAAATTTGTGTTTTTTTCTGTCAAATCACTGAGGATTGAAGTCACTAAAATAGTGACATACATTTGAGTTGCAGACTTAATATCCTTTAGAAAATATATGTTAACACAAATCTTGTTAGACAAGAAACTTTGTAAGTTTATAAGAGCAATACTTAAAATCCATCCTTATTTTTTGGCCTTTGTCCCTCTATTATTTTAGGCTTTGTCCAGAGTTTTTTTGCAGTAAGAGGTTGAGATGTATGCTCTCAGGAAAGGTTGATGGGCCACCCTTATGAAGAGTTATGACCATTGTGGCCCTCCATTCACCTGCCATGGAACCTATTTTGAAGCTGTGGTTGAAGAATGCCTCAAGTGGTCCTGCTCGGTCATATTTTAGGCTCTTTAGCAGACAACCAGGGATACTGTCAGGGCCCACTGAAGAGGTGTTCTTGGTACTAGCGAGCACCACCAGAACCTGCTCCCTGTTGATAGTTAGGGGGATATGCTAGAAGGGATTTCACAGGGAGTAGTATGGGGGCAGTGGGGGGCAAAGTGAGAGCCAAATTTATCAGAGAGTACATTCTCTATGTCATCCTTGTCAGTGAAGGTTGTGCCATTAACCACCAGTTTTGCACACTGAGTGTTGCCTTTAAGGTTTCTGACATATCTGAAATAATTCATAGTCCCATCTTGCACTAGAGTGCAGGGATAACAAATATGCTACAGAAAATATATGCAAATGGCTGCATAATGGCATGCAGATGAGACTGAATAGGAAAATGAGCCCATAATCATGTGAAAATACATACCAGCTGAATGTAGTAACTAGACATAGTCATATTTGGGGGAAATTGTGTACCATTATGTGTCTGACGATGAAATGGTAAAGCACACCAAAACTATTGGCATTGCAGATTACAAGCATGCCAGGAATAGCAGCTTTAGTCATTCAGTAGCATACTTTAGCGACTAGTGTCTCCACTTCCCACTGGTATGTGGAAGATGGCATCCAGCAACAAAAGAAATGGTAATGCCAGCAGGTTGCTTGCCATAACTTCACTGAACAGGAGATTACTGATCACTTTTGAGCAGATCAGCGCATTGCATGGGCCTTGGTTAAAATGACTAGCCTACACAGAATCAGTAAGAATGTCTGCCTTTTCCATATCGGAGGAGATCAAAGTATGTATACTTCTCTGTCTTCCAGCTTCTGGGACCTCTTAGAGACCAACATAGGACTATTTGGGTATTTCATAGGTTTGGCTTATGACACCCATCTGAAACAAAGAGTGTATCTGAACTTCAATATAACACTGCATTTGTATAAGCAGATATACCGATGTGGAGAATGTGTCCAGACTGTTCAAATCTTACTTCTGCTGCCTTGATAAATCCATGGAGCTGGTTGCAGTTTGACCATACCATAGCTGCAAGACATTCCTAGCATGCTACCTACTACAAAATATGCTAGTAATGACACATGCTGGACAGCCCAAGGATACCAGTCCAGTTAGACCTCATACAGACATGGCTATCAGGGAAAGTCACATAAACACCATCAACAAAACAAAGTGAGGTGAAGCAGCACCAATTGTTAGCTGCAGAACTCCCTAGACAGTGTTAAGCACAGTGCATGACAGTGCAGGTGAAGCTGTGACATTTAGCTCAGAGCAATCATCCCTGATAAGCACACAATGACAATACGGTGTAACACCAAATAAACATGATGAATGCAATGTTAAAATCAGACTATGTGTCAGGCCACACTGCATCAGACAATCCCATGTGCACGTGCAGAAAGGAGGGAGGGTGAAGTGAATCACAGTCAGCATCATTCCTCCCTCCTTTCTGTGTGTAAATGTGGGAACGTCTGATGCACCCACAGAAGGGAGAGAGGGATGATGATGACTGACATGCAGTTTACCTTCTCTCCTTTCTGGTTGTACATATGGACATGTCTGATGTATGCACAGACAGGATGGAGGGTGAAATGAATCACAGTCATCATCATCATCATCATGCATAGATGGATAGGAACATAGTGACACATGACTACACACACACACACACACACACACACACACACACACACACACACACACACACGCACACACACACACACACACACACACACACACACACACATATACACTCATTTAGTACCATATAACAGGAGGCAGAGATTGTGGGTCTTGAGATGACAGGTGCTCTGTGACTATGACAATGGGACAATCTGGGATGCTGAAATGGGAATTGGAGTCCTCTGGCTAAGATGATATGGAACTGTAGGACTGTGAGCTGGATGGAGTCTGCTGGTGAGGTGTCCTAACAATTTAGACATGGTGTCAGAGTGTTATGTGTTTTTAGCTACAGGTGAGGACTGTGTATACGGTGAAGTACTCCCACCCACAAGGCCACCCCAGATAAGTATGTAACCCTCCACATGGAAGTGGAAATGGAAGCAGTTTGTGCCATCATAGACCTTGTAAGACCAACCAGCACTGTGTCCCCAGACTGCATGCCCATAAAGAGCTGTGTGACATTCTCACACATCCCATAAAACACAGCAATCAGCTTCATGCTGGATTGGGTTGCACATGACTGTCTCTGGATAATAGTTCAGTAGATCTGCTGATTGATTCTGTGTGCTGTCTGTATGTCAGTGGCCAGCCTGTCCTATAAAGGCCATCTGGCACCTTGTCTCTCTCTTACAGGTGTCACCCATGTGCCTTGAGTGCCTGCAGCAGGACATCATTTTACAATAGGGGTTGAAACTGTCCATCCTTAGCTATCCACCTCATCTTCCAGATATGCAAATATCTGGGAGCACTTGTCACAGAGAGCTTTTGGGACTTGTATGCTAACAGAAACAAAGGATTACCCCAGGAATACCATACTATATTCTAAGGGACAGCTATCAGGATACATTGTGCATGAATACATACAACAAGTGTACTTGCCACACATTGGCTTAAATATGTATTCCCACAGGGCTAATCCTTTTTAGGATCTATAGGCTAGGCAGTCATCGCTATTGGCAAAAAATTACAGGAAACACTTGTGATACAATTCTTGCCTAGTGTGGTTTGGGGAGAGGAGGCAATGGACATATAGGCATAGGAATGCTGTACCCCACATACCATAGTTTATCATATAGATTGCACAGGTTCATAGGTTCATAGGTGTGTACTAGGCTAATGGCTCTAGAGCCTTTACAAGCCTAGCCCCCCCAAAAAATTGCCCAGGCACCGTGCCACCTGATGTTAATTCACAGTGCCCCCATCCAGTAGGGCAACTGGAATGATCTCTGGAGTGAATTATCTGTTACCCATCCACTTTCTCTTGAACAGGGCCAGCAAGGTGCTCTGCTTGACATGAATGGGAAGCTTATTTCAGAGTATGGGCAGTCTTTGGGAGATTAACCTGTTCTTCCACCATTTTCTGTTAATTGTGGTAATGAGGTTGTGATCTCTGGAGCGTGTGGCATGGGGGAATTGGGATTTATTTAGGTGTAGTATTTCGAGTAGGGCTGGGTCAGACATGGCTTTGTAAGTCAAGCAGAGATCACCTCTAAGTAGATGATAAGAGACTGAGAACAGCTGAAGTTTCTTGAGTCTGTCCATGTAGGACATGTGTTTAAGGCTTAAGATCCTTTTTGTGAGGTACCTTTGTGGCCTCCCCATCTGTTGTAGGTGTCTGGTCAGGTACATGCCAAACTGGGCATTATATTCGATGATTGGTCTAATGAGGGATGAGTAGAGAGAGATGATGACC
Organism: Protopterus annectens; assembly: GCF_019279795.1. NCBI lineage: Eukaryota > Metazoa > Chordata > Ceratodontiformes > Protopteridae > Protopterus > Protopterus annectens. Next base: position 1,031,594,625 of record NC_056746.1, on the reverse strand, counting down.
TCTTTCTTCCTGGATGCGAAACTTTGGTTATAAGATGTGCTACATAGAAGGACTTTCTGACCACAGTGGCAATGTGGTGGTCGAAGGTGAGGTGGCTGTCACCCTGGGTGTCCAGATCTCTTATGGCCCCTTCAGTGTTCAGTGGGCTCCCATCAATGTGGTAATTCATGGGAACTGAGTTTTTTCCAAAGAGGATGATAATGCATTTTCTGGTGTTAAGCTTCAGGCCATGGTTCAGACACGAGTCATTGGTCTCAGAGAGGCCCTTTTGTAGGATGTCTACATCATTTTAGGAGTTGATAATGACTCCTAGCTTGCAGTCATTAGTGAACTTGGTCAGCCAGAGTCCTTCTGTGTTGGCCTGGACTTCTGAGAAGTAGATGCCAAACAGGAGAGGGCCATGACCGAGCCCTGTGGGACTCCACTTGTGACTGGTCGACAGCCTGACTTGGAATCTGGAACTTTCACTCAGGCCTTACCTTCACCATACATAATAACAGGTGTGCACAGGGACAGGTTGCTCAGAAGACGTGCACTGTGTTGTTGCCAGTACAATCTCTGTACAATGTCCACATGCAGGTACATATAATCATATCATTAGTCTTATGTAATGTGAAATCCTGCTCAAGGGCATACACCACTAGGAGGGTCCCTAATTCCTATTGTAATTCTGAGACTCATAGGTGCGAGCCTTAGAATTATCAAATAAATACTGCAGAACAGTGAATGTCAAACAGTGTTCTCCTTTAAAGTTCCTTTTGCAGGGGAACCCCCCCCCCCACACCCCTTGACTTTAAATATACTAACTCAGATTACCATACCACGGAGAAAGGGGAATACTACAAAAAAAAAACAGCCATCTTGGAACTGGTATCTGTAAGTCCATATTTTTGCTCATTCAGTCTCACATTTTTGGAGTTTGTATTAAATAACAAAGAATTGCTTCCTTAGGAAAGTAGACTGAACAACTTAATACTTGTAGAGTCCTGTGTACCTTCATAGAGCATCCTGTGTGTCCAGAAACTGCTGCTATTCTTTCTAATAGTGCTGCTCAAATATCCAAACAAAACTTCCCAAATCTGTTGAAGTAGCACACAATATGGTGGTGCACCCTAAAACAGCACAAATTTTATGCATCTTTCCATGACACATAAGCAAATTATTCTATGATACATGGATGTCTATGAATTGCTTTATTTTCCTGCTGTGCATCTACAACTAAAAGGGTAGCTTGTTGTTTGTGCCTGTCACTGACAGCTAATGGCTGTAAAGCTCATGCTGGTGATTAGTGCAAGTAAGTGCAATGTGTTACTTAACAGCTACATTTTGCTCAACCTGCAGTTTGTAAATCCTAATGTAAGTTTGATTCATGGCTACCATTTCATTCCTCATGAAAGTGACACAATCTTTTAGGGTAATTCAGAACAGTATAGCAGCTTTTGATAAAACTCACCACAGAGTTCCTACATGATGTGTGAAGGAGAGCAACATTATACTCTATCTCCTTCATGGTCAGGTCAGTGAGGAGGATGGTCCATTTAGAAAAGCAGATGCCTGTTATGACCTGACTGAGATGTTGACCTCAGTCACAGGGATTTTCAGGGTAAGGGAACAGTGTAGACATTGATATGATGACCTGGAATGCTACAACTCTGATGATCCCTGCATTTGGGAAGTAGATATTAAGTAAGAACACCCCTGATAGCATAGCTACTGGCAGGTGTTTGTCAAGGTCAGCATAGCAAATTTGTGTGGGGTATGGTACGGTGATTCAATATCAGTTAGAGATAGTGGTGGTTCTTAATGTAAGATGCCAGCTACATTTATTATATTTTTCTGTAGAGACACTTATATATATATATATATATATATATAGAGAGAGAGAGACAGGTTGTGCTGTGCCAGCTCAGGGTGCTTGCACAATACCTGGTATGTACCCATGTATAACACAGACACATTTCTGTATAAATATGTTAACATATGCACATGGGAAATGCAGCTGCCTGCCAGAGATATTGGATGTGACCCTCCTTTAGGAATAGCAGAACATGACAACAATCACGGCATCTATCACAGGAGGCAGGACAGACTAACAGCCAACCAGGATTGGTTGTACTCACAAATATTGATGTATGCATAAATATTTTCAGTCCATTATCAGTATAGAGTTATGTAAGCCAAACTTCACATCACATCTCCTACCTGCAGGTCTAGAGATAGATATCTTCAGGAGGCACTTCATCTATGGCCCTCTCCTGTTAAGGCTGCAGAAGGAGAGTGTGGGTGTAATGAGCTTGTGGGTGACTCGATGGAAAGGGGGGGTTCAGGCCCATCCTCAGATGGTAACCTGTCACCATTGCCTCATGTCACCTATTCAAAGAGGCTGTGGTGAAGGCAGCAATGGGCAGGTATATTGTCTGGATATAGAGTCACTTGGAACAGACAGTATATTCATTCAACTGGCCATCCCCACCTCTAAGACCACCAGTGGAGGATTTGGCCCATAGCTCAGTCCAGCCAGATCCATCATGTGATAATGGATCATATTACTGTCCCTCTGGACTGTAGGCAGCAGATGGCATACTGCTGCTTATAATACACCCTATCTCCATCCAGGTGTGTCCCCTTCCTTTTGTGTCACACCTCATTCTCTGTACATTGTCCATCCCTCCCCATCATTATTCATCTACTCTCTGTTTGTCTCTGTCCATACTATGTCTTCCCGTTTTAGTGTGTGTATATCTTTCACCTGTATTCTGTGCTCTTCTATGTATGTGTGTATATCTTTATCTGCACTTTGACTTCAACCTTTTCTATCCTAATTTTCTTTTCTTTTCCTTCTTCTCTTAGCTTCTATGTAAAGCAAACAATGCAGCCCTAACCATATCAAAAACCTGCCTTTCATGCTTTCCTATCCATCTCTTTCCTCCATTTTTGTGCAGCTGCTTATAATGTATTGCTATACAGCTTTATGTATTACATTGTACCATCCTGTCAAAAGATGCACTAGCATATGGAACATAACCTCAAGATGTACTGATTTTTAGTTCACGAGTTCAGATGTTCAGTTCTTGTAAAGCTTAGACATGGCATGGATATGCATTCATGTTTCTTTGCTGTTCAGCTCATTTATGTACCCCAGAGCATGGCTACCCGAATTAAAACACTGTCTCTTTTGTGTGTGTGTGTGTGTGTGTGTGTGTGTGTGTGTGTGTGTGTGTGTGTGTGTGTGTGTGTGTGTGTGTGTGTGTGAGTGTCTGTCTGTGGGTCTGTGTATGTGCATGTGCTTGTGCGAGTGTGTGTGTGTGTGTGTGTGTGTGTGTGTGTGTGTGTGTGTGTGTGTGTGTGTCTGTGTATGAATAATATATGGATACCACAGCAACACTATAGGTATAGTGCATATGTTGCTTATGTTACTTAAGCAGACAGAGCTCTGTGCTCATCCTTGAAGTGGGACTCTTGTATCCAGAAGTTTTTCCAAGTTAACAAATAAACAAAGTAAAAAATAAAAGCAGTGTGTTACTCTGATGCACATATGCAAATAGTGTACTTTCCACCTTTATTTCTCCCCTATTCTACTGCAAATTGTATTTACTGCAATCCTTCAAATATTAGTTTTTATAACTATTCACAGATGATTTATAATTGTTAGTTTTTAAAACTATGTACACATGATCTTATGGCTCTGTCCATCTTAAATGCTGTACAAATGGTTCCCTAATCTACTATGTAATTGTGTAATTAATGTTCTTCTATTCTGCAATTGTACTTTGCTAAATCTCATGATATAATACTACTTTTTGTATTACGTTTATGTAATATGGAGCTTTTCTTCCCAGGCTTCCACTGAACGGGCTCCTTGAGCCCAGTGGACCTCCCCGGTTATCAAACTGGAAATAAATAAATAAATCTGTTGCCATAGGCCAGTGGTTTGGAAGCAGCATACATGTAATGCTTGTAGTTATAGTATAGTATAGTATATATTGTAGTTGTAGCATATAGTTTGTAACAGACAGTATAAAAATGTATTCAAGAGGATACTAAGCAGAAAACTTGCTTGTATGGTGTAATACACACGATAAATTCATGTAAATGCATGTGGTTTTCCTAGTTGAAATGATTTTTATTAATTTTCATGCAAATTGAAGCATTAAGAGTTGAAGCATTAATATTGGTCAGTTTAAAATCATGTGACTCAAACTTATTTTATTTAAATATTGAAGGTTTTAAGTTCTCACAGTTTGATAAAGTTTGGTTTGAGAGACAAAAGTTCAGTTATTTGTCGGATTGGGTAATTGCAACTTTTTTGTTTTGTATTGCAACATTTAACATTGACCGTGGCCCAAAAGATGACATTTCCCAGCATTCATTATTCTGATTCTAACTGTAACTGGAACTGCAATCATTTTTTGCCCGATAAATAATGATTACCTGATACAGATCAAACATTACTTAATTCACTCAGATTTTGTAACCAGCTCAATGTATGCACTGCTAGAGAAATGTAAAACTAACGCTAGCTTTCCTTTTTTATTGTCATCTTAAATATACAACAAAAGGAGGAAAGGAACAGAAGTGTAGGGAAGGGAATGACAAAGAAGAAGCAATCAGCTGCTAAGTGACTTCCTCTCTGAAATATTAAAAAAAAAAAACAAAAAAAAACAAATGTGTGCATGTTCTGTAATACCAAGGCAGAAGCACAACATAAGATACTAATTTACTAAGCTACTAATTTCTGGGCTTTTGTGATGCATCTGACTTACAGTATGTTAAAACAATGTATAATGTAAGAAAATCCAACTTTCTGATTCTTTGATGTCCTTTCATATCACTGTTGCAGTATTTTTTACTTAAGGGATCTCCTGCCAAGGATAACCCATTGTTTGACCAGTATACCAAAGCCTTTAGTTCTTATAAGCATTTTACATCATACATATACTCCCCATCCAAGGCATAGCTCATAAAGGTGATGCATGGATGCACACAATCAGAACTTCTTTGCCACCAGTCCAAACACCATTGTTGAATGTCGGTCCGAACACCCTTCTGATGTGATGGTTATCAAGCTGTGTTTTCACTCTTTTTTTTTTATTTGTTGTGGTTATTGTGTTCATGTTATCTAGAAAGGGAAAATGTCAATGTGGGAGGCAAATTCCCCATAAAGAGCATCATGACCAGTGCCTCTTCTGTCTGGGTGTTTCTAGCAATCCTATGCAGCGCTCTATCTGCCAGGAGTTTGCACCTAAGACCATACATAGTCGTCTCTCCACCTTTTCCATATATCTAGAAACCAACTTCTGAAATTGCTGGCTCAGAGTGCTATAGCGCAATCTTCTCCTCCCAATGGTCAGCTGTCTGCCAAGAAAAATGCCAAAAAAGTTAGGTCTGATCTGGCTGCTGTCCAGCCTCCCTGGATGTCTTGCTAGAGGCTGCCAAAAGCCTGGAAGACTGTCTGGTAGTTGCTTTGGATTCCTCTACCTTGATCCCGTCTGAGGCTGGCATGGATCTGGTTTCTTGCAGATCCTTGGAGGCTTTTCAAATGTCTGTACCTGATGTTGAAGGGAACCTTGGCTGATTATTTTTTAAAGGACCGAAGGGGATTCCTCAGATCTTAGTTTGAGAGGAGGTTCTTATGACCATTATTGAATCTTGCTAGGGTTAAGACCCTCTGAGGGTGTTTAATGCAGATGTACTGCAGAAAAAGAATCACAAAGCAAACATATTTCCCCTGTTGTTAATGATCCCCAATGTGAATGGCAGGATTTCACACAGGAGTTATTTAATGCTGTGATAGCCTTGAAGCCTCTTCAAGGGGAGGGGGGGGTCTCTATGCCTATTCCTCCCTGGTCTTCCACTCCATTTAAAAGGCCCAGGGAACTGGATTCTTCAGAACAGAACATGGACTCAGGGGAAGAATCTTTGGCTTAATGTTCCCAAATCCCTTCCCTTCGGACCACAGTTTAGAGAAGGAGGATTGTATAAGTTAAGATTTCCCTGTAGGAACTTCCCTTTGGGGATACCATTACCTGTACAATGCTTTTTTTTAAGTTGAAGCTCCTACAGATGGAGTTTCCTAAGCCATCTGCAGTTCCTCCTGTTTTGGCTGCCCTTATGGATACTTTCTCAGGAGCATCCCATAGTGCCTGACTCTCTGCCCCCTGCACCTGAGAAGCCAGATAGATTGTACAAAGTGACTGAGGAGTGCACATTTCTTTACAATGCCCTTCTGCTGACACTTTTGTAGTGTCAGTCTCCTCTGATAAACCATCTAAATTATTGCCCTCTACCAAGCTGTTGCCTTCTGATAAAGATAGTAAGGCTATGGAAAGGCTGGACAAAAACATTTCCACTGCTGCCACTTTATCCTTTTGGGAAAACAGTAAAAAAGGAATGGAGCTTGTGTAAATGTAGTCAAAAGCAAAAAGCAACAGGACTTCCAAAAAATGGAATAATGATATAGGAAAGTAAATAAAATTTAATAGCAAAAAAACATAACTTCGTACACAAAGCTTTCAGGTACAAAACCCTTCTTCAGTGTGATCTAAATACAGGTTTCATCAATCAATTGTTATTTAAAAACCAAAGACACAGCCAACCAAACCAAGTTACTTATCAGCTAAGCATTATAAGATTCTTAATGCTTAACTGATAAGTAAGTTTGATTGGCTGTCTGTGTCAATTCAATTTTATTTGCTTTCCTATGTCATTAGTCCATTTTGTTTGGAAAAACATTGTTCTTTAGGGCCATCAATTACTAGAATCATATGACCAGATATGTCCTGACACTAAGGAGAAAGCTTTGGCCCGTTCCCTCCATTTGTCTATGTCTATTCCAAATTGTCTTCAGATAACTTCAGACTCTTGGGTTCTGGCCATTATACATCAGGGATACTTCATAGCTTGGAAATCCCCTCCTTCCATTTCAGGCATTCCTCAACCTCATCAGAAACAGCTCCCTCAATTCCCAGAGGTTTATCATTCTCTTTTGGCTCAGGATACCTTTCAGGCAGTGCTTCCTGCCCAAATACAGAAGGGATTTTACTCCAGGATGTTTCTGGTCTCATGAAAGGAGGATTCTCAGAGACTAGCTCTGGATATTTCCAAACATCTTTCTCAAGATTCCTTCCTTTTGGATGTTATCTCTGAAACATTGTTTTGTCTTCTTTTACCAGGCCTTTCTGGTCTCTCTGGATCTCAAGGATGCATAGCTTCACATCTCCATCCATCCTCTCTGCAGGAAATCTTTACATTTCTTTGTTTCTTTCTTGCATTTTCATTTTTTTATTTGCCCTTTGGCCTCTCTACTGCCCCAAGAGTATTCACCAAATGCTTCACTCCTATCATTGCTTTTTTCAGGCTTCAAAGAATTCATATCTTTCCCTATCTAGATGATCTGCTTATGCAAGCTCCTTCCCCCAACACTCTGCTGCAGGATCTCTGGTTTACTACCTCCCTGTTACAGAGTTTGGGGGTTGCCATAAACTTCCAGAAATCAGTTCCAACTCCTTCCCAGGATCACAGCTACAGGCTTCAGATGGCTCCTATGCTGGCATGCACACTTGCCTCCAAAGCTCTGTCTCTAATTGCCATCCTCCAATCCCTTCTATATCTGGTGTCTTTTTCCACCAGGGAATTTCTCAAGGTTCTTGGATTCATGGCTTCCACTATTCCCATGCTCCTTCTCACCATGCCCCATATGAGAACATTTCAGTGGTGCCTCAGGTCAGTGTGGCTCCAACATTGCCACCCCCTGGACTTCCCGGTACCTTTCCTTCCCTGTCTCAAGCTTGAGCTTCAGTGGTGGATTCATCAACTTTTTCTCAACCTGGGAATTCCTTTTCAAGCTCCAGTTCCCACTCAGGAGCTCTTTAAAGATGCCTCAGAAAGGGGGTGAGGTGTCTCCTGTGGCCCCCTCAAGGTTCAGGGTCTCTGGTCTCCTCATCAGAGGTCAGACCACATCAGTATCAAGGAGATGAGGGCTCTGTTTTTGGCTCTTCAGGCTTTTCATTCCATCTTTCATTCCGGGCCCCTCAGTATTTTCACAGACAATACCAAAAATTGTGTGGTATGTCAACAAGCAAGGGGTACAAAGTCCTATCTTCTTTGCAGACTAGGTCTGAGATCTAGTTGTCCAGTATCAAATGACTCTTCAGGCAGTGTACATTCCCTCAGAGCACAATCTAGTGGCAGATTGTTTGAGAAGGTCCAGCACAAAAGCTCACAAATGGATGCATCACAGAGATATGTTGCTGGACATTGTCCATTGGTTGGTGTATTCCTCAGGTAGATCTTTTTGCTTCTTCTCTGAACAGACAACATCCTCTATTCAGTTCCAGAGTCCCAAGTCCTCTGGCTTGGAAAGTGGACAGCCTGGCTTTTCCTTGGAAGGGACTGTTTCTGTATGCCTTCTCTCCCTTTCCTCTATTACCATGAGTCTTGCACATGATCAGGCAGGACTCTTCCAAAATCTTGTTAGTGACTCCTTTTTGGCCCAGACAGCATTGGTTCCCCCTTCTTTCTCACTTGGCCAAGGGCAATCACACATGTCATCTCACAGGGTGGATCTTCACACATAAGACGAGGGATCTCTTATCTATCCTCACTTGTCCACTCTTCAAGTGACATTGGGTGATAGGGTTTTGATCCATTTTAGGCACCTCTTCTCTGAAGATGTGCTTTGGATTCTGCAGCAGGCCAGAAAATCCACTATTAGGAAATCATATATGTCAAAATGGAAGAGAATTTCTGTCTGGTACCTCTCTCTTACCATCAGGATTCCTATCTGTGTAGGATATTATGGTTCTCTCTCATTTTTGTGATCTGCTCCATGGTGGGTGAGCATATTCCTCAGTTAAAGCTTACATATCAGCAGTCTCTGCTTGACTGCCATTAAATCCTTCTTTGGCCTTTAGATTTGAGGTCAAGCAATTTCCTAAAGGCACCCTTTATATCAGGGCTCCCATTTAGCTTATTCCATCTTCCTGAGACCTCAGTTTTGTACTTGAAAAATTGACTCAAGCTCTTTTTGAGCATGATTCCTTAGCTTAATTATAACATTGTTCTTGGAAGACTGCTTTTGGCTCTAACTTCAGTCACAAGTGTCTCTGAACTTCAGGCTCTCATGACCATTCCTCCTTTCTTCGGTTTCCACAGAGACAGGTTGTCTCTTCATGCTAATCATTCCTTTATGCCAAAGGTGGTCAATGCGTTGTCCTTTAATCAGTCTATTCATCTTCATTCCTTTTTCCCCTTTTCTGCAGTCTGCCAGTTACAAGATTCTTCACACCTTGGATTTGCATAGACAGCTCAGATATTATTTGGACAAAATTAAAGTTATTCACAAATATGAGCAACCTTTTGTTTCCTTTCCTTTCATCCTAAGACTTTGGCTTTGGCAATTTCCAAGCAAACCATCTCCTTCTGGATTTCTAAGTCCATTTGTTTTTGTTATTCTTTTCATGCAATATGTCTTTCCTCATCAGTAAAGGAGATTTCTACCAGTGGAGTAGCCTCCCATGGTGCTTTTTCCAAGGGTCTGTATACCAATTCCATCCTTGAGGCTACTACTTGGCTCTCTGTTCATACTTTCACTAAACATTACAAGTTAGATGTTATTTCCAGGGCCAGGGCAGGCTTTGCCAGGGTTATCCTGCTTGTGTTTGTAGAGGGCGTTTCTGTGCCTTCCTCCTCCCAGGCTTCTTCTTGAGCTTTTGTACTCTCTCTTAAGTAAAGAATATTGTAGAAATGATATGGAAGGAGTTCTGTAAAATCATACCATAACAGCAGATGTTTTCTCTTCACTATTGAAGTACAAGGTCCCTTACTCCTACCCCCTCTGCTCTAGCTCTAGCCTTGTCCTTTACTTGCCCTCCTGGCCAAGGGACTCAACCCCTTTTCTTATTCTGGGTGCATATGTTTTCCCTGTCCCTAGGGACATTCTGTTCCTCCTGGGACATTTCCACTGAACATGTGCATCCGTACATCACTTTCATGCCTTAAGCCTTGCTTAGGGATCATATGTTTGATTTATGATGCCTATAGGAACTAAAGTCTTTGGAACACTGGCCAGAGGCTGGGCTATGCTTTTAGGTAGATAATACTCCACAAGTAGTACCAACATTAATTTTACCATGCTTCTTTAATTTCACATTTTTTGATTAAGCTGGTTTATGTAGTTGTCTTGAATAGCTGAATGAGCCTATATTGTGCTTAGGTTTATCTGTGCTACAGCTGAACTGACCTGAGTGGCGACTTTGCTGTAGGGTTACTATGTAGATAGGTGCATTACCCTACTGGTGGATGAATACTGAATGCTCGAACTTCAATTGTCCGAGGTTCAACCCATTGATGAGCAGAGTTCCTCCACAGGAAGTCACCATCGGTGGGTTGTAACATAAGTTATTCTCTTTTGGGGAAATATCCCCCTTTTTTTAGTTGGTGTGACTGTGTGGTTAGTATTTATAATTTTGGGGGTATATGGGGTTCTTGCCCCTTACGTCATTGGCTGCAGGGACTTCCACCTGCAAAAAACACTTGAAAAAGTATTGTTAATGCACTTCAGAAATTCTGATTCTCAGTGCATTCGCTTTTGTCCACTCATAGTGGAAGCATCTAGGTGACATGCTACATGCACCCATTGTTCTTATGTATAATTTCCTATATTTTACACTTTAATGTGTGATTATTTTGATGTCCATTCAGTATGTTTGCAGTATGTCTCGGAGCTTTTCTCTTCTGATTCCATTGAGAAAATCAAACTTCAAAGCCGGGTGTCCTTGATCAACAAATATATCTAAATGAATATCTATAAGGTATTGTCAATGGAAAAATATGGTTATTTACAAATATAAAGCAGTGGCAGATGAAGTGAATGGAAATATCTGAAGATGTTTCTTAGCAAGGAGGTGAGGTTGGTGGGACCAGGATGCTTTGCATTTTCTCTGTCCTTTGCATGAAAGTAACAACAATCTAGCCATAAGCAACAATGTTTAACCCATAGTTTTGTTTAAGAAATCACAAAGCTATTAAAATTATTTCTTTGAAAGTATTATGCATCCTTACCTCTGCCATCCATGCAAAATATTTTTTGACAAGATGAGTAAAAGGATTGGGGATACAATGGAATTAATGAATGTTACTGAGGACTGAAATTAGTACCCACAGGGATGTTTACTAATTCATATTCAAACTCTTGTGAAACAATTAGTACTACTTTTAACACAAAAACTTTCATAGGTGAATCTGGGAATGTACAATAGGCCTGCAGGCCTGCAGCAAAGCTAATATTTGGTGTTCTATCTATATGAAAACTTAGATACTGTCTTGAAACGAGTTGCTTTAGCTTGCTGTCACCAATACAAGACACTTGTATTTGAAACTTTATAAGGGACTGAAAGGTGAGAAGCACATGCAGCAGAAATTCTCTCCTGTTGTCTCTGGCATCTCACTGAATACTTAAATCTCTCTTTCTACTTGACCCTTTCACTTATCAATACATAAGGATTTCAGTGCCCGACAATATGTCTGCCCTTGTCAGCAAGTTTCTAATTCACTAAGTTACCTACTTTCAAAGTTTTTCAAGTCTCGTCAAACAGTAAAGTGCTGAAGAATAATACCATGTAAGGGTACCTGTTAACATCTAACCCTGAAAATCAGTTTCAGAGCAAAGAACTATTAGGGGCAAAGGCCCCATAACATGAGCAATTTAAATATTAGGGCTAGTCAGTGGGAAAGTTAATAGAATAAAATAATATCACTGATATGCTTTTTTCTGAAGAAGAAACATTCTGTGGCTACAATGCCTGAAAATTTTATATCTGCAGTTTTTATGTTTTGCTGGGAAACACATTTCACAAGTTGCACTGAAGGGAAATGTGAGATGTGCCTGAAAATGGAATAGAAGGAAGTCTGAAGGTGAATATAATAAACAGCTAAAGTGAGAAAAAGGGAAATCCCACTGTATTAGTTTTGCTTGAGTAGTGGGCTGCGACTTCTTTCTCTTTAGATTTACCCAAATTACTTACTTATCATGATACAGATATTTGCATAAATTTAAGTTTAGAATAAATGATGCTGTGACTGTAAAAAATACACACATACACACACACACACACACACACACACACACACACACACACACACACACACACACACACACACACATATATATATATATATATATATGTGTGTGTGTGTGGGTGTGTGTATGTGTGAGTGTACATACATGGTTTCATTTATTTAGTTGAACATTCATATTGTTGAACATGTTTGCTACAGGCATATTAAATCGGAATCTCAGAATTTTGAAAAATGCTGGTAGCTGGTTATGGGAGGTTGAGGTACAGTGTAAAGTGGGAATTTTCCCTTTCCTCACTGTATTGTGATTTTTGATCACAGTGAGGTGGTAGTGGGGTGCAGGGAGACTTGCTCTCAGGCATGTTTTATATTTTTTAGTCTTTTGAGCTTTGATCTTATGGGAGGGTTACTTTAGCATTTGTGTGTGTTTATGTCATAGATCCACACAGATACACATTATACACCCCCTCCTGGTATGATTGTAGGGCGATTTCCTGTGCTTTCTCCCGTTATCCTGGTGCACTTAGGCATTCTGAGACAGTGTGGCAACTGTCTAATGTACACAGACAACCCTCACCGCTTACCTCCCAACACTCATACATGTGAGAGATGCACTTATATCACCAAACTGGAAGCAGTGCATGCTCCAACCAAGACCGGACTAGCTGGTCAAGAGGAGAAGGTTAACACCTGCAACTCAGTACATAGAACATGCAGCCCTCCAAAACATCAACCATCACAACCCACACATAGAAACACAAACCATACACCCACCTTTGTGGAGGCTGTCAATAAAAATTTACCAAAACAACAGAGTCCCCCCGAGACAGAAATGCACTCGACCACCACCACAGCACAACACCAACCCCAGAACACATAGCTCACCACCACAGTGTGCCCCTCAACTTAAGCCCTTAAGGCAAAACACTTTGCCCAATGTACTAATCATAGGAGACTCAATTGTGAAGCACGCCGATGTCCCACTCACTAGGTTGAACAAGGAGAAGGTGATAGTCAATTGTCTATCAGGTGCCAGGATCCGCAACATAACACATGGAATCAGGTCACTCCACAACAAGTACAAATATGTCTCAGTCATTGTCCATATGGGTGTAAATGACCTGAGACATACCTCCCTGGACTACATGAAAAGAGATGTGATTGGACTCTTGGATTATGTGACCCAGGCAGGTATGACTCTAGCTCTAAGCAGTATTCTACCATCACCCAGAATGATACCACAGTTTGAGCAGAAAATTATTGACTTCAACAATTGGCCAAGTTTCTGGTGTCATTCTAAGGGGATCCAGTATCTGTCTGCCTGGGATGACATGATCAACAGACCTCAATGCTTTGCTAGAGACGGCCTGCATCTGTCAGCCCTGGGATTCTGGGTACTGGCTAAGGCTCTTGCCACCCCTATAGTGCCTTTTTTAGCCAGTGTTCCAAAGACCATAATTCCACCATAACAGCTACAAACAAATGCAATCTGAGGGTCATGTTGCTCAATGCTAGAAGTCTAAATCTCAAGATGTACTCACTCGAAGCTCTTCTCAAAATGGAGAATGTCGACATCAGTGCTGTAACAGAGACCTGGTTTAAAGAGGCAGAAAACACCCCTGTGCTCCCAAGCTACAACACATTCCATACCTTTCAGCATGCATACTAGTTGGGGCTAGCTTAATTAATCCTACCTTCCCTTACCTGTGCTTGTACCCTCCCCCCAGCGCCTAACATCCGGTGTAAAGTTATTTTAGATACCTGTGTCCCTGGGCGCCATTTCCTTATTATCCAGTCCACCAAGCCTCCTACTGGTGCAGCGTGCTCCCCATGTAAGTGATCTATTTATTTATTTTATTTATTTATTTATTTAACATTTGTTGACCGGGAATGTCCAACTAGGTTCCACAGAGCCTGTTTTCAGCGGAGGCCCGGGAAGAAATGCTCCAGATGCATGTCTTTAGAATGTGGGAGGAAACCGGAGTACCCGGAGGAAACCCACGCGAACACAGGGAGAACATGCAAACTCCACACAGGAGGCACCCCAGCCAAGAATCGAACCAGAGAACCTCTTGCTATGAGGTGACAATGTTAACCACTGCACCACTGTGCCGCCCACTGTTTATTTCTGCTTTGTTAAGGTATGCTATGGTAATCTTGCTTTGATACAAACTGCAAGTTGAGTTGATACTTTGTAACATTTTAAGTGGTGTACTGCATAGATCCAACAGATTTGTAACATTGTTTAAGCACATTACTCTGTGCACATGTTCATTAGAATGCTATGTGTTCACAGTGGTATTGATTGCAGGCAGACTTTACTGAACATTAATGGCTATGTAGTTGTTTTATTGCTTTCCCTGCCATGTAAACACTTGTATGTTCAGTTGTTGATAAAATATCTGTTTTTGAACTAGCCCAGATGTGCTACCATTCACATGGGCCGTTCCAGTTAAATAACCTGTTTTAGAGCTAGCTACGTTGTATTAATGAACATAATGTTCTTTCTAGTTATAATATTTAGTTGTAAGTAGCCCTGCTGTCTTTAGCTTTGCATACACAGATATTGTTAAATTACTGCATACTCATTTGTAATTAAATTGTCTGCCCAGCTAATCAATGAATATGTCAGGTTTGGCATTTCCATGAGTGCTTGGCAGTTACCTTAGCCTAAGAGTTGCCTTTTATCAGAGGTATACACTTCCTAACAGGTTAAATTAACTGGTGCATTTTTTCCCTGAATGCAAGGGAATTACTTGTAGCCTATGATAGCAAATATACTTATCAGGACAATTACAGGTGTAGTTTATTCCACAGCTGTGAATGTTGTTACAAGAAGCTTTACATTATGAGAACAGTCAAGTGCTGAGATTAAGCTGTTAATTCTCTGTATTTGTTTAATTTGCAAAAAGTTTTTTTAATACTGCACTCCCAACCACAAGACGGAGTGTAATGAGTGCTGTGTAGTTAGACCAAGCTCATTTAGATACTTGCAACTGTAGTGAATAGTTATCTAGCTGTGACTTTTTACCTCTCACTCTTCTCCTCACCCTTTGATACCTAAGACTTATAAAACTACCTTCAGTAACTTGTGTCTTTTACTTTTTTCAGCTGTGTCCTCTCTAATCTTCATCCCTGCAATACTCTTTCTGGACAATAATTCCTCCTGCCCACTACCCTCTGCTAAAATGGGTCCAGTGCTTAAAACCCCTGAAAACAGCTTGGAGATAATAACTTCTAAGTACATGCCTTGTTTTAAAGATCTTACTCTAGCCATTGTTTTTTTGTACTATCTAGGGTGAGCACGCCACCAGAATTGCTCTGCTGACTACTCCTCCATCCTTCCTCCCCTTTTTCTCCTTTCTCTCCCTCATATATCCTGCATTTCAAGTTTACATTCCAAACCCCATTTCTGACCCAAACTTTAGCCATCCAACTCCCCTCCAGCAAGCATGTAGCTTTTAGCAGGCCATTAAACAGCTACGATATGTATAGCCACTGCTAGTTTTCTACACTAAAGAACCAACAGCCACTGAGTAATTCAAACAGTGCATAAGACCATAATCAGCATTAGCCTTTGCTCTTTGCATGTTTTAAATCTACATTGGCTTTTTCCTGAATAACCTTACTTCTGCAGTTAAAGCATTGCTCCCCCCATTTCAGGTCAGAGTGGCTGATAGTTTATGTTGGCACGCATACTAGCTGGGGCTAGCCCCGGTCTGTTCACCCTCGATGCGCTCAGGCTCACTCTGCTCCCTTACCCTACCCCCATTTCCACCCACCCCCACTTTCATTGAACTTATACCCAACTAAACCCTACCCTCTTCCTTTCAACTCCACCAATAATCTATCTCAACCCCACCAACCCCTTTACACTAACTACCACACCCCTACTAAACCCAGACACCTCTCTTAACCCAACTACCCTCTCCTGCCTATTCTCCTTACATACTCTTATCCCTTCTTGCTCCTCCTCCAACACTGTCCAACACTTCCTATCCCTTCCTGTCCCTCCTCCAACACTTTCCAACACTATCTCTGCTATTAAATAATTACTACCCTAATATCCTCCCTACACTTTCTTTCCCTGTTTCCTCTTCTACCTCCTTCCTGCCAAAAGACCACATATATACCTTGCCACTTCTCCCTGTCCCCTACTTCCTAACTCACTATATATCTCTAAACTCAATCTTTAACCCACTCTTTCCACTCCTACAAATTTCTCTCCTATCACATTATTCCCCTCTATCACTATGCCTTTCTACACTATCATAATCCTTACGCTCTCTAGTCAACTCTTTCTACTCCTCCACCTTACATCATATCACAAAAAACACATACCACTCAAACTATCACACTCAGCATCCATGCACATATAGACTCTTCCAAATTACTCCACAATATGCCCTACCTTATTTTCTCCAGACATAATTCTACAAGCTAAAGTATAAATCCTCCATCTACACAAAGTCCACTATAAATATCCTAAACTAGACTACTATCATAAAACTAAAAAAACAACAACACTCTATGAATCAAACCACCCTTTCTAACTTATTAAAATGTGGAAACATACACCCAAACCCAAGACCACAGTCCAAAATACACAACCAACCCAACTCCATAAAATCCTTAAACTTCACTACCATCACTCTACAAAGCATTAGAAATACAATTCCCCACTTACATGCATGGTTACACCAAAAGAAACCTGATTTCACTGCCATAACCAGGACCTGGCTCAAACCATTCATCAACAACACAGAATTCCTGCCCTCAAATATACATGCCTCAGGAATGACAGACCACATAGAAAAGGTGGTGGTGTTGCCTTGATATGCCCAAATATCTACACCATAGTCCCTTTCACTAAACCCATTTTACAGTTCTCCTCAGTAGAACTTTTAGTAACCCTTCTAAAACTAAATAACTATAAAACCCTCTGCATCATAGTATTATACATTCCCCCAGGTGACAACATTCCCATTCTAGAAAAAAATTCTAGCTTGGTCATCCAAAATATTCAAAATGAAACAGTCATCCTAGGGGATGTAAACATTAATTCGTTACATATCTCTAACCAAAATCCCCAAATTAACATCAACCTATTCAACTACACCCAGCTTATCTCTGATATAACTAGGCCCAATAACAAAAAGAACCAAGGCTCAATCTTAGATTGGATCCTTGTATCTGACCCATATAAGATCTCCGCCTTTGGAACATTACCAAACAGCATCAGTGACCACTTATCAGCCTTTGCTATATGTAAAACTTCCACAACTGTTAGTAACCACCAATTAAAACAAACTAGAGACCTATCCCAATTCTCTCCTGAAACCCTAAACAAAATATTACAGCATACCAACTGGGCACCATTAAAAAACATTCCCCTTGATGATGCAGTTGAATTATTCATTTCAACATTTCTGAAAATATTAGATAGGGTAACAGTACCCCGACTAAAAAGAGTCAAGACTAATCATGCCACTTGGCTCACCAAATCCACAAAGCAAATCATGTCCACTAGAGACAAAGCTTGGAAATCATGGCAAAAATATAAAAACCAAGCTGACCTGGCACTATACAAACAGCTACATAATCAGGCCAAATGGCAGGTAACCAAAAACAAAAAAAAATATTTCCACAAACTACAGGACCAACATAGACTAAACCCACAAAAATTCTGGGGAGCAATAGCTTCCCTTATACACCCAGGCTCTAACAACAATCCTTGCCCATACCCAGATAAACCTCTACTGATATAGCTTCTCTCTTTAACTCATATTTCATTGACACCATTGCCAAGATGACCACCACTTTCCCTCCTTCTAACCCTAACTCATCAGACCAACAATCCAATCATTCTAAACCTTCCTCTCCACCAAATTTTTCTTTCTCACCCATTCCCACATGCACCATAAAGAAACTCCTTCAAAAACTCAAACATTGCACCTATGCTCCTGGCAGCTTACCTGCTGAATTCCTAAAAATATCTGCAAGATCCATCGCTTACCCCATTAGTATACTTCTCAATTGATCAATCCAAGAATCCCACATACCAAATATCTGGAAGAAAGCATACATTCTTCCTCTGCACAAAGGCGGCAAAAATTCAGACATCTCCAACTTAAGGCCCATCACTATTCTTTCTCCCATTTCAAAAATATTAGAAAAATGTGTCCATACACAACTTGTCAACCATTTAATTCACAACCAACTTCTCACCCCAACGTAACATGGCTTTAGAATAAGCTATAGCACAAGCACAGCTCTCATCTCTTTTATGGATACAGTAAATCAAGGATGTGATTCTGGTCTGATTGTCTCTACACTTTTCCTTGACCTTTCAAAAGCTTGTGATACTATCTCACACCCCCTTTTACTCTCTAAACTCAACAATCTAGGTGTCTCACCCCAACCCTAAATTGGTTCTCAAACGACCTCTCTGGCAGATATCAGTCAACTAAATAGCAACAATCCTGTTCCCCCTTCCGCAGCATCTCCACAGGTGTCCCCCAATGCTCCATACCAGGTCCCCTTCTTTTCAACATATTCGTCAATAACTTCCACAACTCCCTTACACATGGCACTGTGATCCAATATGCAGATGATTCGACAATCATCTGCACTGTTAAAACCCCTTCTGAGCTACAACCACTAACCCAAAATGCCTTCACATCCACTGAAATAAGGATGTCAAGCAATCACCTTGCTCTAAACCCAAACAAGACTAAACTGATCCTAATCACTCCCCAAAAAACAACCTGCTTAAATAGGGCTGAATTCTCTATCCACTCCCAAAATGATACCACCATTGAAGTAGCCTCTAGTACTAAACTGTTAGGAGTCATTATTGATGAAACCCTAACATTTGATCTCCACATACTCAATAACATCCAAAAAACACATCAGAAACTGGGCACCCTTTATAGGCATAGCTATTAGCTCAACAACACTGCTAAAAACACTCTAGCCTCAGCCTTTCTACTTCCATCCCTGCTATATGATGCCCCTAGTCTCACAAATATCCACTCATCTCTTAAAACAAAGCTTGACTCATGTTACAATACGGTAGCCAGATTTGGAAAAAATGATAGACCCTCTAAACACCATTGTTCCTCACTTCAACAGCTAAACTGGCTAGAGCTACCACTCTATCTCAACTACCTACACTTAATTACTGCACATAAAATGATATATAAACCCACAGCATATCCATCTCTTCCCTCCTTATGATCGTTGTACTAACCAAATAGACCTCTTAGATCAGAAAATAAAACACTACTTTAGGTAGACAAACCCCAACTCCCAGCCAGTCAAATGCTCTATTCCTTCACTCTTTTCAAACTTTGCAATACCCTCCCATCAACAATAACCTCCATCATGTAGCCTGCCCTCTTTAAAAAATCTCTTAGACAACACCTTTCCTCCTGCTGGTTATGCCATGCCAAAAATAATTATCTCTAATCACACCTACCACTTTCTTCCCCTGTCGTACCACTCCCACTCTACCCCTCCCCTTTCCACTCAACTGGTCAAATTATATGTTCTCTAATATGTTCTAAATATCATAGCTAAATCAATGCCAAAGATTGCTACTGCATTGCCTTCTAGCTGTCTATGTAATTGTAACTATATGTCTGTATTTTATATGTATTGTCTTCTAGCTATCTATGTAACTGTAACTATATTTCTATGTTTTATTCTAAGCTGCAACATATTTAATTTAATGTGAAGCTTTTCTTCCCGGGCCTCCACTGAAAATGGGCTCACCTAGGCCCAGTGGACCTTCCCGGTAAACAAATGCAATAAATACATAAATAAATAAATAAATAAATAAATAAATAAATAAAGTGGCCAGAACCTCCAAAAGGGGTGGTGTCTCCATAATCTGAAAAGGATATGCACACCTCTACACTAATAGCCCAGCATAATGCATGTGAGATACTTCAGATGCAACTAACACTGGGTAAGATTGCAATACAAGTCATAGCCTGCTACAGAACCCCAGACATGTCCCTAGATTCTCACTCCAAGCAGCCTGAAATCTATCAAGGTCCAACCCAATACTCTCATACTGGGTAACTTCAACTACCCTTCCATCAACTGGGAAAACTATTCAAGCACCAATGTACAGGGCCCAATGCTTTCTGGAATTTTTCAGTTCCAATGTCCTGGACCAGCTCATTCTGACCCCGACTAGAGGAAGCAGCATCCTTGACCTGGTTATCACCAACATGGGAAACTGTTGCTCTACACCAATAGTCAATTCCTCCTTGGTTAAATCCGACCACAAACTGATCACCATGAAAATCTCCATCTCACTTACAACCCCCGCTAAGGTGACCACCCTGAAAAACTTCTCTAAAGCCAACTTTGGGCTCCTAAAAACAGAGGTGGCTAACTTCTCGGCACCCATGCCAATGGAAAATAGCTGCATGATTGCTGAATCATAAACCCATGCACTGTATGAGCACGTACACAAATGCATGGACCTTTCCATACCAAATAGAACTAAGACGCTCTCCTTTAAAAAAAGGAAGCCAATCTGGTTGTCCCCAGCCATCAACAGACTGTACAACAGAAGGAAGAAACTGTTGCAGAAAAAAAAATGAAATGGCAAGACTGGAAAACCTCCCTTATCAGTCTCAACAAAAAGCTTAGATCCTTTATCAAATCCTCTAAAACCAGATATGAAGGTAGAATTGTGACTGACACCAGAAACAACCAGAAAGTCTTCTATAGCTATATCAAACCCCCCCCAAGCCAATACCCAAATTTGCTCTGAATTATTGCACCATGGCACCTCCTATACTGAGCCAACAGATATAGCCAACATACTGGCCGACAGATTGAGTGCTAACTTTACCCCTGCCCCCCAAAGGCCCTATCACAATACCAGAAGAAATCCTGGTATCCACCATTTCTGCAGCACAGGTAAAAGCTGCATTGTCCAAAGCCAAGAATACAACATCCATGGGACCTGGTAATATCCCTGGCTGTGCCCTACATGAGCTACAGAATGAACTGGCACCACATCTGTGTGCCCTGTTCAATCAGAGCATTACCTCAGGCTATGTCCCTAATGAATGGTGCACTGCTACAGTCATCCCACTTCATAAAGGGGGAACAACTACAGACCCTGGCAACTATTGGCCCATTAGTCTGATGCATCTGGTATGCAAACCTATGGAGCACATCATCATGGACCTGCTTAACAAAGATATAGACAATCTCCAAACTCTTGACCCCACACAGTTTGGCTTTGTCAAGGGGAGATCCTGCCTGCTGAACCTGGTTGATTTCTTTGAGGCAGTCACCAAGGCTGTGGATGAGGGTAAGGCAGTGCCTACAGCCTACCTTGACCTGGCAAAGGCCTTTGATACCATTCCCCACTCAGGTATCATTGATAAACTCACCAAACTAGGCATCAATCCTTACATCACTAGGTGGGTTACAAATTGGCTCAAAGACAGGACCCACAGAGTGAAAGTTGCGGATTCCAAGTCAGACTGTCGAGCAGTCATGAGTGGAGTCCCACAGGGCTCAGTACTGGGCCCTCTCCTGTTTGGCATCTACTTCTCAGAAGTCCAGGCCAACACAAAAGGACTCTGGCTGACCAAGTTCACTGATGACTGCAAGCTAGGAGTCATTATCAGCTCCTCAAGTGATGCAGACATCCTACAAAAGGCCCTCTCTGAGACCAATGACTGGTGTCAGAACCATGGCCTGAAGCTTAACACCAAAAAATGCATTATCATCCCCTTTGGAAAAAACTCTGTTCCCACAAATTACCATGTTGATGGGAGCCCACTGAACACTGAAGGGACCATAAGAGATCTGGGCACCCAGGTTGACAGCCACCTCACCTTCGACCACCACATTGCCACTGTGGTCAGAAAGTCCTTCTACATGGCACATCATATAACCAAAGGTTTTGCATCCAAGAAGAAGGAGGTCACCATCCCTCTCTACTCATCCCTCATTAGACCAATTATGGAATATAATGCCCCATTTGGCATGTAACTGACCAGACAACTACAACAGCTGGAGAGGCCACAAAAGTACCTCACAAAAAAAGATCCTAGGCTTTAAACACATATCCTACATGGACAGACTCAAGAAACTTCAGCTGTTCTCAGCATCTTATCATCTACTTAGAGGTGATCTCTGCTTGACTTACAAAGCCATGTCTGACCCAGCTCTACTTGAAATGCTACATCTAAAGAAATCCCAATCACTCACACCACATGCTCCAGAGATCTCAACCTCATTACCACAATTAACAGAACATGCTGGAGGGGACAGGTTAATCTCCCAAAGACTGCCCATAATCTGGAATAAGCTTCCCATTTATGTCAAGCAGAGCACCTTGCTGGCCCTCTTCAAGAGAAATCTTGATGAGTGGATGGGTAACAGAAAGTTCACCCCAGGGATCATTCCAGTTGCCCTACTGGATAGGGACACTGTGAACTAACATCGGGTGGCATGGTGCCTGGGCATTTTTTTTTTGGCTAAGCTTGTAAAGGCTTCAGGGCCATTAGCCTAGTCTACACCTATGAACACACACACACACGCACACACACACACACACACACACACACACACACACACATATATATATCTATATATATATATATATATATATATATATATATATATATATATATTTATATATATTAAACTGAAACCAGAGATCCCTTCCACCCAAGGGACCTTTAAAAATGTCTTTAAGACAAACTACCTCCTAAGTGACAGATTTGCCAGCTTCAAATCCCCACCAAACCCATTTAACTTCACTGAATATGTAGAAATGTACACCACCACACTATACTGGCATGTAAACAGCTGCATAGATGTAGCTGTACTCCATAGAAACAAGTGCAGAGCAAATTCCAGAAACAAACTCACATGGTGGAACCATAATATCAACAAACTTTATAATAAACGGAAGATAAACTATATTACAGTTAGTTTAGATTGTTTTTGTAGTAAAGGATTTTTATCTTTCTCTGTGCAATTCTGTGCCCCGCCCCAACCAATTGGAACCAGCCCACAGTTTCATCTATCCTAGCTGGCATTCGCCGCCATTTTTAAAAGTTTGATCTATCCCTCGTACTGTTAGGACCTCCCTGGCGACCGATAAAGCTGTGCGAGCCATGTAAGTGCTTTCAGTATTTTTTCCATGTATTTTTCCTGCTATATGTTTCATTTATTTAAATGGTTAATTTTGCCTGCTACCTTTGCTGAACATAATGTGCTGTTCCAGTAAAGCTGACCTATGTTTTTTGTTCTTTGACGAACACTGCCCAGGTTTCTGTACTCCACAAAACCTTTTGTGTGGGAAATGTCGTTCTCTGGTGTTTGCATTACATATACCTGAGCTAAATGCTCAAATTGCCCTACCTCTAGGAAAGCAATACAGCCTAGAATTTAAACATGTTGCTTATTTTTGTTATGCTGTATATTAAAGTCTTTAACAGCTTATGTTGCTTATGTTTCTGTAATGCTGTGTCTCAAAGAATTTAATAGCCTTTGTAATGAAATCAGTAACAATATCATAGTTGCTTAAATGCTTGGTTGGAATGATTTGTCTAAAAGTACTGGTGATTCTATGTGTTTTTAGATAAGGCAAGTTCAAATTTCTAGGCTGCAGGACACTATTTAACTGTCCAACACTGCCATTACCAATCTCGATTACTCCTACTCCTGTTATGATAAGGCCCTCTGTACTATATGCTATACTGATAGAGTGATACTGGCTTTTTAAATGGTCGGTGATGTTTGTGCCACTACATAACCACTTACCATAACTGCTTTTCTAAGATACTATTTTTTTCTACAATATTAGCTCCTGTATTCAAGGGCTAACTGAACTGATACTTAGGTTGCCAACACGGGCTTTGTATTTATGTTTGGATACTGTTCCTCTTCTATAGCATAAGCTGTATCTAAGCTTGCACACTATTACTGTTAATTTTACTACATAATGCCTGTGGTACGTGCCAAATGGCATGCTCTCTAGGCATTAAATTAATGTCTATTCTCCTGCATTATTTTACTGTATTTCTAGCAAATCACCGATATTACTCAGAATAATCCAGACATTTCAAGTTATTCTAGATGGCATTCCAACAAAGTTTATAGCTTAAGTTTTCTGTTTAATTATATATTTCTGTGTTACTGTTATTCTTTGGTCTATATGAGCGGTCTGATTTTACAAACCATGTTAAGAGTTTTACTGTGTAATTTACCTTAAATAGTAATGGTGATCTCCTGTTTTTGACTGCATACTATGCCTCCCCCTCCTAAAGTACCTCCACTTTTATCTCACATATATCTTCTCCCTCAGAGCTACTAGTCCCAGTGTATCAAACTACAATTTGTGTTCTTCTCTCTTTTTATCCACAGTTTTCCTCTCATCTCTTCGGGTGTCCCAACTCAGAAGGCTCAACCTCACTTCACCTGAGAGAAAAAAAGAGCACCTACGTGAATTGTTTGCTCAAGCTCCATATTCCAGATTTTTTCAAAAAAGTGTATGTACCTTAGGAACCTTTTTATCTAACCTAGAATTTAATGGTTGCTTTAACTAATTTCTGTACTGTAACTATGGCAATAGCAAACCTAGTGGCAAGCACAGCTTACTGGATTGCCCCCTGCCAGTCCTCCCCATTTCTAAACTTACAGCCTAATCTTAACATTAGGAAATTTCAAATGTCTACTTAGCTCTTAGCTTAATTATTTCAGATAACCAAGCTCTCCAGATTTGGAAATAACCCTGCTTTCTGTCCTGCTAAAGAAACCTACCTCTATTTTACAGTTAGTTTAGATTGTTTTTGTAGTACAGGATTTTTACAGCAGCCCTGCTGCATTTGCCCTTGCTTCGCTCGGGCTCACTCCAATACCCCTACCCTATCCCCATTCCCACCCACCCCCATTATTATTTCATTTATACCTAACATTAGCTCCACCCTTCACCTCCTCTTCCAATATGCTTTTCCCCAACCCCATACCTTAAAAAATAAGTTCCCCTATTAACCCATTCCCTTCATAAAAATCTCATATCTCCCACAATCCTCTAGCATCCCATTCCACTCCTCCCACACATACCTATACTTTTCTCCTCATCTGCTCTTGCCCAATAGCAATCAAGTATTTCAAACTTCCCCCTCCACCACTTTTTCTCCTTATCATACTTACTCTTCCATCTACTATCCTACTAAACATATACATATTGCATATCTACATACCACCTTACTAATTTTTTACCTACCTTTACCTCCTTGCAAAACCTCTAACTAATCCCTACATCTATTCTCCTTCTATCATATACTTCTTAAATAGCTATACACCTCCTACTAAATTTT
This sequence comes from Protopterus annectens, assembly GCF_019279795.1. Lineage (NCBI taxonomy): Eukaryota > Metazoa > Chordata > Ceratodontiformes > Protopteridae > Protopterus > Protopterus annectens. Next base: position 1,031,569,180 of record NC_056746.1, on the reverse strand, counting down.
TCACCCCATCTCTTTATCTCTACTGCTCTTTCTATGCTACAATTTTTTCTCCCCATCTCTTTTTATTTTTCCCACTCTACCACTATGCCTCTCCACTAATACAATAATTCTAACTATATCCTTTCATCTCTATCTACTCTTCCATCTAACATCGCATGACACAAATCACATACCTCTTAAACTTACACACTCAACTTCCACCCACACACAAACTCTTCCTAGTTATTTTTCAATAGGCTCAACCATATTTTCTCCAGACGCATTTCTACTAGCCAAAGTAAAAATCTTCCAACTACACAAAGTCTACCATAACTATCCCAAACATTATTACTGCCAGAAAACCAAAAGACAGCCACACCCCTCCACTCAAAACACCCTTTCTAACTTAATAAAATGTGGGGACATACACCCAAACCCAGGGCCTCTTTCCAAAATGCAAAACCAACCAAATCCCACAAAATCTCTAAACATTACTACCATCAGTATACAAAGCATTAGAAACAGAATTCCCCACTTCCATGCATGGTTACACCTAAACAGACCTGATTTCACTGCTATGACAGAGACCTGGCTGAATCCATGCATAAATAATACAGAATTCCTACCTCCCAACTATTCATGCCTTAGAAATGACAGACCGCACAAAAAGGGCAGGGGCGTTGCCTTAATATAACCAAGTAGCTATATCATAGTTCCCTACACAAAACCCATTCCACAGTTCTCCCCTGCTGAAATCTTAGTTACAATATTAAAACTAAATAACCATAAAACCCTCTGCATCATAGTTTTATACATTCCCCCAGGTGATAACATTTCCATTCTAGAAGAGATTCTAGCCTGGTCATCCAAACATATTCAAAATGAAACTATCATACTAGGGGATGTAAACATAAATTGGACAAATATCACCAATCAACACCTCCAGACAAATATCAACCTATGCAACTACACCCAACTAATTTCTGATATAACCAGGCCCAACAATCAAATGAAACAAGGCTTAACCTTAGACTGGATCCTTGTGTCTGACCCAAATAAAATCTCCACTTTTGGAACTTTGCCAAACAATATCAGTGACCACCTACCAGCCTTTGCCATCCGCAAAACTACTACAACAGCCAGTAATCATCATTTAAAACTAATAAGAGACCTGTCCAATTTCTCTCCAGAACCTCTAAATGAAATCTTATATCATACTAACTGGACTCCATTAAATAACATTCCCCTACATGATGCAATTGAATTATTCAATTCTACATTTCTCAAAATCCTAGATGAGATAGCACCACCCAGAATAAAAAGAGTCAAGACTAACCATGCAACTTGGCTCACAAAACCCACAAAGTAAATCATGTCCTCTAGAGATAAAGCTTGGAGATCATGGCAAAAACACAAAAACCCAGCTGACCTGATACTATACAAACAACTACGTAATCAAGCCAAAAGACAGGTTATTAAAGATAAAAAATACCATTACCATAAGCTAGAAAAACATCATAGATTAAACCCTCAAAAATTCTGGGGAGCAATAAATTCCCTTATTCACGCAGGGTCCAACTCCAATTCCTGCCCATACCCTGATAAAACCCACTCAGATATAGCCTCTTGCTTTAACTCATATTTTATTTACACCATTGCCAAGCTGACCACTACTTTCCCCTCTTCAAACCTAAACTCACCAGACCAACATACTACTCATTCTAAACCATCCCCACCACCATCTTTTTCTTTCAGTCCCATACCAACAAGCACCATAAAGAAACTGCTTCATAAACTCAAACCCTGCTCCTGTGCTCCTGACAACCTACCTGCTGAATTCCTAAAAATAACTGCTGATTCCATAGCCTACCCCATTCGTATACTAATCAATAGATCAATCCAAGAGTCTTATGTACCCAATATCTGGAAAAAAGCTTACATTCTGCCCCTGCACAAAGGTGGCAAAAATTCTGACATCTCAAACTTCATGCCAATAGCCATTCTCTCCCCCATCTCTAAAATACTAGAAAAATGTGTCCATTCCCAACTTCTCAACCACTTAATCAACAACCAACTACTCACCCCTACCCAACATTGCTTTAGACCAGTCCAGAGCACAAATGCAGCCCTCATCTCCTTTATGGACACAGTAAATCGAGCACGTGATTCAGGTCTGATCATCTCTTCACTCTTCCTCAACCTTTCAAAGGCATTTGATAGAATTTTACACCCCATTTTACTCTCTAAACTTAATAACCTAGGTGTCTCACCCCCAACCCTAAATTTGTTCTCAAGCTACCTTTCTGACAGATACCTATCAACCAAATGGCAACAATCCTCTTCCACCTTCTTAAAAATCTCTACAGGTGTCCCCCAAGGCTCAATATTGGGCCCCCTACTATTCAACTTATTAATCAACAATTTCCATGAGTTACTAATACAGGCTGATGTAATACAATATGCAGATGACTCAACAATTATCTGCACTGAAAAAAAACCCTTCTGAGCTTCAACTACTAACCCAAAATGCCTTCACATCCACCGAAAAATGGATGTCAAATAATCACCTTGCTCTCAACTCAAACAAGACCAAGCTGATTCTATTCATTCCCCAAAATAAAAAACACCCCTAAACAGGGCTGAATTGTCTATCCTCTCCCAAAATAATACCTCTATAGACGTTGTCCCCAGTACTAAACTGTTAGGAGTCACTGCCAATGAAACCCTATCTTTTGAACCCCACATACTCAATAACATCAAAAAGACACACCAGAAACTATATACCCTCTACAGATATAGCTATTACCTAAATAACAATGCCAAAAAAAACACTAGCCTCTGCCTTCTTACTTCCATCCTGCCTATATGGTGCCCTCATCCTCACTAACATACACTTTTCACTAAAAAACAAACTTGATATATGCTACAATAAAATTGCTAGAGTTGCAACAAATGCTAGGTCCTCATCACATCACTGTTCCTCACTGCAACAACTAAACTGGTTTGAACTACCACTCTATTTCAACTACCGCCACTTAATTACTGCACATAAAATAATATATAAACCAACAGCTTGCCCAACTCTCTCCTCTATATTAACTCTGTACCATCCAAACGGACACCTTAGATCTGAGAACAGAATTCTACTTAAAGTCAATAAACCTCAACTTCCAGCTGGCCAAATGCTTTACTCCTTCACTACCTCCAAACTTTGGAATAACCTCCCAACCTCAATAACCTCCATCTCATACCCTGCTATCTTTAAAAAATCCCTTAGACGCACCTCTCTACTTGCTGGTTATGCCCATGCCAAAATAACTCTTATTCTCTTATCACTACTCCCACTCTCTGGGGCTACAGGTATGTACTCTTAGCAGGTCTGCAGCCATACCTATGACTGTTACTACACTGCCTACACAGCTTTAAATGTATGTAAATAATTGTGTACGATGTTGCTGTTTTTTCTGCCTCCCAACCAGTAATGGCTATGGCATCTATATGACCAAAAGTACATGTTTATATTATTGACGGGCTACCATAAAACTGCAATGGAAATGCTAAAAAACTGTAAAAAGTGCTAAATGTTATATTTGTATTTCTGTAATGTGAATTTTATGTGGAGCTTTTCTCCCAGGGCCTCCACTGAAAATGGGCTCACCTAGGCCCAGTAGATTTTCCCGGTAAACAAATGCAATAAATAAATAAATAAAATAACTTTACCAAAGGTAAGAAGAGTAATTCACATAATGTTAAAGCTCTTTTCATTGAAATGAACAAACAACTCAGGAGCTCAATAAAATCCATCAAAGCCAAGTTTGAGGCTAAAATAGCCACCCAAGCCAAAGACAATCACAAGGTGTTTTTTAAGTTATATTCATAATCTCAAAAGCACAGTCCAGCAATGCATTGACCTGATTGCAAACAATGTTGCCTACACTGTGGCTGAAGAAATAGTGAACCTACTGGCTGATAGATTTAACTTTAACTTTATCCCTCCCTCCCCTCTATCTGACCATCAAGATATACTTGAAACTGGCTCATCTCTAGCTATCACACAAGACCAAGTCCTAAAAGCACTACCAAAAGCTAAAAATACTGCATTGACAGGTCCTGACAATGTCTCTGGATGCATCTTAAATAGCTTGAAGCATGATTTAGCCACACTGTTAACAACACTTTTCAGTTTCATCCTCCATACAGGTTTTGTACCACGTGAATGGAGAAAGTAATACCCCTACAAAAGACCTTCCACAGACCTAGGCAATTACAGACCATGAAGTCTGACTAGCTTCATATACCAAGTCATGGAAAGACTTATTATGGAATTAATCAATCAGGACATAGGAAAACTCCAAACACTAAACCCATCTCAGTTTGGCTCATCAAGGGCAGGTCATGCTTTCTGAACCTGGTGGATTTTTTTGAAAAGATCACCAAAACAATGGGTAAAGGCAGAATGGTGCACAAAACATACCTCTTTTGGCACAATTCCCCACTAAGACATAGTAGAAAAGCTAAATAAACTGAGAATAAATCCCTATGGCACCTGCTGAATTGCTAGCTGGCTCACAGATAGGATGCAAATAACCAAAACAGGAGAAGTTACCGCCACAAAGAGACTAGTCACCAGTGGAGTTCCCAAAGGTTCTGTGCTTGGACCTTCTCTGTTTGACATCTACTTGTCTGAAGTAAATGTCAATACCAAAGGGCTCTGGCTGACTAAGTTTGCAGATGACTGCAAGCTACGAGCAGTCATTGAATCCCCAAATGACTTAGCCATCCTGAAGGACGGTTTGCACCAAATAAGTAACTGGTGCCAAAAATCATGGACTGAAACTAAATGCCAAAACGTGCATTATTATATCTTTCTGGAAGTCATCTACCCCAGGGATCTACCACATTGACAGTACACCACTAAGAGCTGACCCACTTGTTCGGGATTTGGGAACTTATATGGACAGTGACCTAACTTTTGACCAATATGTGTCCATTGTTAGAAAGTCCTTCTATACTGCACAGTTTATAAACAAAGGGATTGTATCTAGATCTAGGGATGTCATTGTTTCACTTTACTAAGTCCTGTTTAGGCCATTCATTGAATATAATGTCCTCTTTGGCATGTATTTGTCCAGGCACATGCAACAGCTGGAATGCCCACAGAGATACCTTATTAAAAGGATAAAAGGCCTAAACAAATGTCCTATATGACCCAACCTAGAGCCCTGTCATACTCAGTATCCTGCAGACTGCTAAGAGGTGACCTCTGTCTGGCATATAAGCTATCCTTTGACACATTACTGATGAATTTACTGTACATCAGCAAGTCAACTGTTATCAGAAATACTCGGTCGAGGGATCTAAACATCAACTGTACAGTTTGGAGGACAGGTATTTCTTGTAGAGGATACTACTGCTATGAAACAGGCTCCCGACCACATAAAACAAAGTTCATCCCTGTCCACACTGAAGAACAACTTAGATCTATGGATGGGAAATAGAAAATGTACCCCAGGACTGCCCCTATATTACTGATGAATAAGTCAACGAGAGCTCAGTAACCCATCCTGTTTGGTTATAGATTGGCTTTACCCATCCCATGATCGATAATTATATATTACCCCTATTGAGAATAACTGAAATCATATCATAGATAATTTGAGGGGACCTATGCATGGGATAAAGCATTTAGGAGCTGGCTATGTCAATTAGTAGTATAATAAAGAAAAAGCATTTCAGATGCCACATATGAATTTTTAATGACAAACACTAAAGTTGAAGATTCATCATTTGTGTCCTGAATGCTTTTTTCTTTGTTTATTGAACTGTTTTGGAGCTTGGTCTGGACTTCACCTGAAAGCCAGATATATTACAGTAAGCTATGGATAAAGTAATATAATACTTGGAGTTAGCTATGTTTATTAAATTGTTGGACTTATTCTAATGCTGTCTAGGTGACCATACTTGACCATGCTGATGGCTCACACCATGGGCTGCTCTGCCCTACCATGTACAGAAACACTTGGCCCAGGTTTCTCCACAGAAGTGACTGATGAGGTGACAACACCACACTGAGGTGAAGAAGCATGATTGTTACTGAATTGTCTGGTCTTGACTGGTAGGATCACCGTAGATGGGACAGAAGTGGAAATATGTGGACACTGGAGCATAGACACTTATGCTCAATGTGCAAGGTTGGTTCTGCTGAGAGGTGACCTGCAGTTGGCTAAGCACAATTAAGGCAAGCAGAACCCTGCTAGTACTGCAGCACTGCTGTTGCACTGTAACGACCAGGGTTTCTACTGACCATGCCACAGCTAGCATACTTTTATTTTTGTGCAGCAAATGATACCATTGCCTCACCATGTCTGCACTCCTGTCCTTCTTGCAGCACATGTAGCTGATGTGAAACATGATCTGTGGTACAGGCAAGTTGCTGGGAATATTCCTTTTCCAGTATGAGTAGGCAGACACCCTCTGACACTTGGCCAAGCACACCCCCTGACACTGCCTGCATCTACTGCAATGGCCAGCATCAATGTGTTGTGGGGGAACTGTCAAAATCAGCAGCAGTCTCACCTTGGGTTTGTGGTTAACCTGCTTATCCTGTTCATCATCTGATGTCCCTCATTTTCAGAATGTCCAGACAAGTTTCTCTCCACATCTGTGGCTACAGCTGCATTCACATCACTGTCACAATCTTGGCTGGACTGTATCACCATGTCACTGTCTTGTGTGCCAAGAGCCATGCTACAATACTTAGACACATCAGATCCCACATCATGATCCATGGATGGGCTAATGGAGGATACAGATAGTTGATGTCCTAAAAGAAGAGACAGATAACACAGATCAGGACAATGTGCTTGCATCACATGCTGGATGATATCATTAAAGACATATGACACATATATTTCACTGTAGTGTTACAGATAATAATGATTTTACATGAGGTCTTGTCTATATATGGCTCAAGGAATCTACATAACAGGGAGTATACAGTTAGGTTACATAGCCAACATGCTGGATATATGTGACGAATACAAACAAAGCACACGCCTGACAACTCCTCGTGGGAAGAAGGTGCTGATGAAGAGGGATGAACTTCAACTATTATACGGAAAAAAATCAGCATTATTAATCACTTCATTGCTACCATTAACCTTTTGAACACAGTTAAAACATATAGAATGTTTGACATAGACATACTACTTGTTTGTGCAGTTGATGAGGTTGATGTAGTCTGGCCTAGGAATGGGAAGAAGGACACAGTATTAATGGAGGACAACAACAGGAGTAACAACGATGACGTCTGAAAGATAGTTAATACCATACCACTGGCAGACTTCAGCTATTGAGCGTTTGTGTGTTGTACTGCAGATCCTGCAGTGGGTAAGTAAAGATGAAGACGACAAAGTCATATATTTTTCTAAAACAATATTGACAGCATGACATATACAACACAGTAACAGGGGCTGCAGATACTCACATGATGGACATTATGCCTGTTGGCCATATGCCCTGTGTTGAAAAACAGTGATATTAATGTCATGTATCACGTGTGCTACACATTGATGCAAACTATGAAACTGTTGCGTTAACATACCTGGTCTGTCTGTACTTGCACTTACATGGCTTGAGCCCCCACTGGATGTACCTGCAGTGTACAATGTTAGGGAAATAATATGACAGTAAACACCCGTGGTCTGACATGAGGTTGAGGGAATAACAGGTAGTGGTCACTGTAACACAGTATGGAGGCACTCACCTGCCATTTCCTGCTGATGTCCAGAAGTAGATGGACCTCAGAGTATTAATGTAGACAGCATTACACATGTTAGTTACATTGTTTTGTCTGTACTGCAGTTGTATGAATACATGTCATTAAACTTACATTCATTATCATCATCATCATCATCCTGTGTGGATCTTTGTGTACAGCTCAAATCTGCTACTATAAATCAAAAATGGCAATACATGAATATGCATGCAACAGCAATATGCAGCGATTTTCTCTATACTCAGCCATGTCTTGGAAAGAAAGAAAGACATATATGTTTGGCCTGGAACTCCATCTTCTATCCCACCCCTAAGTATGTGTTGGTACCCTCTTGCTGTATTCAGGGAGACCAGAAAGCGTCAATGGTGGTCCACCTCCAGTGGCATCCCTCAGTCTCTCATATTGTCTTAATATGTTGGCTGCATAAAGGATCATGCTTCAGAAGCATCATTGACAGGCCTCAGGGGGTCTGTTGGGACCTCCAACCACATTAATCATGTTGGTGAGGTTGGATCACACTTCATTTCTCTAAACTGTATTCCCTGCTTGGCCAAGGAGTCTCTTTTCATGTTGTCAGAGATTATCTAATACAATGCCATTTTCCTGTGGGGAGAAATTGTCACTCCTAGGACAGCTGACCTTCTGAAAGACAACGATATGCACATGATCATATTCCTGTGGGAGCCCAGTTATGCAGATGATTTTGAGGACAGCGTATGTCACTATAAACAGTATGCATTCATGTGCAGTGCAAAAGTCTATAAAACAGTGTCTGTGACAAATACTAATGTGACATATAAAAAGTAACTACAATGCCTGCATACATAACAGTTGTAAAATCAACATAACTTGTAATATCTTTAGAGACTGTGTATGGGGTTAGAACCCACTGCACTATATACCTGGTGACTGGAGATCCAAAGACAACAGCATAATGTCATGAGTCTACATGAATTTTATATTAAAATACTACACAAGCTAACAACTGAACAATTTACGGAAAGTGTCAGAAAACCTCAGGATCTGTAGGCAGGTCACAGACTGTGTGGATCCTTTGTATATTGAGCCAGTAGTTATAAGATTTTTGTTAAGAACCATCAATAAAGAAATATCTGTAACAGCAAAACAACACTGTACATATGGATAGTGTCAGAATATGTAAGTTCTGTAATTACAACACAGAGCATACAGGATTACAAGTAAAAAATATGGATCATTCTGTAACTCTGTCTTTATGTACTGTTCACATTTGCAGTGTAAATCAATCTCTACAACTGCATATGGGAATGAAATTAGTTAATACAAATGGCAACACCTGTATGCTGAAAATTCAAGTCAAACATCATTCCAGTAACTTACAATAATTTTTGATAAACCACACATTTTCAATAAAAATAAATCTAAATGGGTACCTTTGAGAGTGAGTAACTAATGTTAACATATGTAATATTCCCCAAAACAGAAATGCTAGCAGGTGCCAATTTACCTTTGATTCAGAATCACTGAAAGTAAGAGCAACTAATGTGCACCTATCTTTGAGTACCGTTTGCACCATACCACCAGACTGGAAAGGCTCACCCAGACTCTGCTACAGTTTGCTGTGAGGGAAAGGTCAGTTTGCTTTTTATTTGTTGTATTTTGTATTACTTTATTGCCTTTCTCTATTTTGTATACTGTGATTTGTTTTCTTTACACTGTGTTTTACTTGTATTCTGCTTTTAACTGCATATTAAAACTTGAAAAGAGACCACAGCTCTGTCTCTTATGAGTCAGACAGAAATTATTTCCCACCCTACCACCCGGTTACTGTTGTGTTCTTAAACACCACTGCCTTTCCAGTTGCCTGCCCCTTATGTTAATTTGACCATATATCTTATTTTATCTCTGCTTTTACTGGCTGGTGTGAGTAAGCACAAAATTATCATTTTGTGAAATCACTCCCCTTTAACTATTTAAATGTATTGGCCATCCTACTGTATTTCATAGTACTAGAATACAAAAGTGACCACCCCCTTTCAATCTAGCTTGCTGATTTAAAAATAGTGACTCTCCACTAAAACGTAACTTTTTAGACTTGTGAGAGATGCACTTATATATCAAAATTGGAAGCCATGCACTCTCAAGCCAAGACTGGAATAGCTGGTCAAGAGGTGAAGGTCAACACTTGTACCACACCACATGCAACACATAGCTCTCCAGAACACCCACCATCACAGTTCTCACATAAAAACACAAACCACACACCCACCTTCGTGGAGGCTCTCGGTAGAAATCTACCCAAACAGCAGAGACCTCCAAGGCAGAAACACATTCAACCACCACAACACAGCACAAACCACAAGACAAATAGCTCACCTACACAGTGTGCCCCTCAACCTAAGCTCCTAAGGCAAAATAGCTTGCCCAATACACTAATCATAGGTGACTTGATAGTGAGGCACGCTGCTGTCCCACTCACTAGGTTGAGTAAGGAGAAGGTAACAGTCAGCTGTCTATCAGGTTCCAGAATCTGACACATAATACACGCACGCAAGTCACTCTACAACAAGTACAAATATGACTCTGTCACTGTGCATTTGGGTGTGAATGACCTGAGATGCACCTCCCTGGACTACATGAAAAGAGATATGGAGGTACTCTTGGATTATGTGGTCCAGGCAGGTATGACCCTAGCCCTGAGCCGCATCCCACCATCGCCCAGAATGATACCGCAGTACAAGCAGAAAATGATTGACTTCAACAATTGGCTAAGTTTCTGGTGTCATTCTAAGGGGATCCAGTATCTGTCTGCTTGGGATGACATGATTGACAGACCTCGATGCTTTGCCAGAGATGGCCTGCATCTGTCACCCCTGGGTTTCCGGATACTGGCTAAGGCTCTTGCCACCCTTATAGTGCCTTTTTTAGGTAATGTTCCAAAGACTAAATTACCACCATAACAGCTATAAATAAATGCAATCTGAGGGTCATGCTGCTCAATGCTAAGTCTCAAGATGCACTTTCTTGAAGCACTCCTCAAAATGGAGAACATCGACATATGTGCTGTAACGGAGACCTGGTTTAAAGCAGCAGGAAGCACCCCTGCACCACCACGCTATAACTCATTCCACAGCTTTTGGTCCCAGAACATGGACCAAAGCTCCAAAGCTGGTGGTGTCTCCATATTCATAAAGGATATGCACACCTCCAGACTAGTAGCCCAGCATAACACATCTGAGATACTTCGGGTACAACTAACATTGGCTAAGACGGCAATTCAGGTCTTAGTCTGCTATAGGTCCCCAACCATGTCCTAAAACTCTCACTTAACATTCCTAATCACCCTGGAAACTATTAGGGTCCAACCCAACACTCTCATACTAGGTGACTTCAACTACCCCTCCATCAACTGGGAAAACAAACTCATGCACCAATACACTGGCCAAATGCTTCCTGGAATTTATCATTTCCAATGCCCTGGACCAGCTCATTCTTACTCCCACTAAAGGAAGCAATGTCCTTGACCTGGTTATTACTAGCATGGGCAACCATTGCTCTACACCAATAGTGAATTCCTCCCTGGTTAGATCCGAGCACAAACTAATCACCATGGAAATCCACATCTCACCCACACCCCCCCCCCACAATGGTAACCACCATGAAAAACTTCTCCAAAGCTGACTTTGGGCTTCTAAAAACAGAGATGGCTAACTTCACGGCACCCATGTCAATGGAAAATAGATGCATGACTACCGAATCATACACCAATGCACTGTACGAACATGTACATAAATGTATGTTACTAGCCATACCCAACAGAACCAAGACACTCTCCTCCAAAAAAATGAAGCAAATCTGGTGGTCCCCTGCCATTAATAAACTCTACAATAGAAGGAAGAAACTGTTACAGAAAAAGGTGAATTCCCAAGACTGAAAAAACTCCCTTATTAGTCTCAACAAACAGTTGAAATCCCTCATCAAAACCTCTAAAGCCAGCTATGAAGGTAGAATTGCAGCAGACATTAAAAAAAATCACAAAGCATTCTATAGTTATATCAAGAATCTCCATGGCAATACCCAGGTTTGCTCTGAATTACTGCACAATGTTACCTCCTATACTGAGCCAACAGATATTGCCAACATACTGGTCGACAGATTCAGTGCCAACTTTACCCCTCTCTCACCCCCTAAAGGACCAACCACAATACCGGAGGAATGTCAGGCACCCAGCATTACTGCAGCACAGGTTAAAGCTGCATTGTCCAAGGCCAAGAATACAGCTTCCATGGGGCCCGACAATATCCGTGGATGTGTTATACATGAACTACAAAGTGAACTGGCACCACATCTATGTGCCCTGTTCACTCACAGCCTCACTTCAGGCTTTGTCCCTACTGAATGGCACACTGCTACAGTCATCCCTCTCCATAAAGGGGGAATGACTACAGACCCTGGGAATTATGTCACCATTAGCCTGACGAGTCTGACATGTAAGGCTATGGAGTGCATCATCATGGACCTAATTAACAAGGATATAGAGAATCTCCAAACTCTCGATCCCATTCAATTTAATTTTGTGAAAGATAGATCATGCCTGCTCAACCTGGTTAACTTCTTTGAGTCAGTCACCAGAGCTGTGGATGAGGACAAGGCAGTTCATACAGCCTACCTCGATCTGGCCAAGGCCTTTGATACCATTCCCCACTCAGGAATTATTGATAAACTCACCACTAGGCATCATCCCCTATATCACTAGGTGGGTTGCAAACTGGCTCACTGATAGAACCCACAGTGTGAAAATAGCGGACTCCAAGTCAGACTGCTGACCAATCCCGAGTGGAGTTCCACAGGGATCGGTCCTGGGCCCTCTCCTGTTTGGCATCTACTTCTCAGAAGTCCAGGCCGACACAGAAGGACTCTGGCTGTCCAACTTCACAGATGACGGCAAGATGGGAGCCATTATTAACTCTGCAAGTGATGTAGACATCCTACAGAAAGGCCTCACTGAGACCAATGACTGGTGTCGAAACCATGGCCTTAAGCTTAATGCCAAAAAAGGTGTGGTCATCCCCTTTGGGAAAAACTCAGTTCCCACTAATTACCACATCGATGAGAGCCCACTGAACATTGAAACAATTATAAGAGATCTGGGAACACAGGTTGACAGCAACCTCTCCTTCGACCACCGCATTACCACTGTGGTCAGAAAGAACTTCTATGTTGCACATCTCATTACCAAGCGTTTTGCATCCAGGAAGAAAGAGGTCATCATCTCTCTCTACTCTTCTCTCATTAGGCCAGTCATCGAGTATAATGCCCCATTTGGCACGTACCTCACTAGACACATGCAACAGCAGGAAAGGCCACAGAAGTACCTCATGAAGAGGATCCTAGGTCTTAAACACGTCCTACATGGACAGACTCAAAAAACTCCAGCTATTCTCTGTCTCATATCATCTACTAAGAGGTGATCTCTGCTTGACTTACAAAGCCATGTCTGACCTAGCTCTGTTAGAAATGCTACATCTAAAGAAATCCCAATCCCTCCACACCACACTCTTCAGAGACCTCAACCTCATTACCACAATCAACAGAACATGCTGGAGGGACAAGTTCATAACCCAGAGACTGCCCATGCTCTGGAATAGATTTCCTATATATGTCAAGCAGAGCATTTCACTGGCCCTCTTCAAGAGAAATCTTGATGAGTGGATGGGAAATAGAAAGTTCACCCTGAGGATCACTCCAGTGGCTCTACTTGATAGAGGCACTGGGAACTAACGTTGGGCAGCACGATGCCAGGGCACTTCTATGGGCTAGGCTTGTAAAGGCTCCAGGGCCATTAGCCTAGTATGCACCTATGAACCTATATATAATCAATGAGGTCCATTACAATTCTAAGTGTTGAAATTCCATTTGTGCATGTCTGCATAAATTGGCTACATGCAGCTTAACACCTAGGTGTACTGTTCAAGTACCCAATAGGTATCAATAAAAGGTGCCATGTGTGGCTTGTACCCATTATCTTCCAATGATCTGATAACGTGACATAAACCCCACTTTTAAATACTGATTTTGATACATTAATAGATCAGTTCACTGCTTCTATGAACTGAGTGGTACCTCAGTAAGCATTTTTCAAATTTTGCATTTATCATACATTTTCCAGTGGAGGATCAAGATGGCTACTTTCAGGATGCTGAGACATGTTTGTTCAGCCACCTGGACAATGGAGGAGAGTACCTAGATGTTGACCATCTACACTGGAGGGGAGCATCAGATGAGAGCCAGGCCAAAGAACATTGTGATGATCGACATCTGGAACTGGATTATGAGGGACCACTGAAGATGTACAGGGATCTACTGGACTGGAGTGCAGGTTCGATACCACTATGATGACCTGCATCAGGGTGATGCAGAGGAGCTTTGTGAAGTGCAGAGACAGCACATGGATCCATTCCTTAAGTGTGATTATCCTATGTATCCTGAGCATTCCTATGGAATTTAGAGATATAGCTGTGTTCCATTTACATCAAATAGTTTTTTTTCATAACTGTTAAGTAACTGTTATGACAATTAGCACATCTGGATAAATAAATAGATGTGGTAAGTGCTCTCCATATATGTATGGGTTTAATTCCCATACTGTTAATTTATTTAATGTTTATAATAGAGATAATTATGAACTTTGTAGATGTACATCTGTTTTCCAATGTGTAATGACATAATTTCACACATGCACTGTCCTCGTGCATCACTGACACGTAGAACACCTAGGCTGCTAATGACCTTGCTTTTCATAGTTATCCATTATAGTATAACAGTATCATCTACTGTAACAATATATGCCTGAATAATAACTCATACATAACTTCTTTAATTCAGTCATCCTAATAAACTGAACATTCTTACTACAGTTCCATTTTTTTAGGCCAAAAGGAATGCTATCCAACTGCTTGCACCTACGTTATCAGTTATGTCTTGATAGCTGTTATATCTTGGGAATTCAAATAAACACAAGTATTGCCTGTCTGTTAAGAAGAAACATTTGCTGCCTGTTAGCTCGGCCTGTAAGGAAACTGGCCAGTATGCCTATATTTTGGCATGTTGTGGGTTCCAATCCACATGGAATAATATATCAGTAAATTGTTCTCTTGGTTTACTTCACTCATAGCAGTTATGTAGAGAAGAATGTTGTATTTATTGATATTAAAGTTTATTTTGTGCATAGTTACGAATAACTTGGCTAGTCGTTGCAATTACTATGAATATGCCCTTAATCTGTAATGGTCTATTAAATGCAGCTCTTTAACTGCAGGGCAAGTAAAGCTTGCTACAGACTGTTATATGTCTGACAAAGGTTTTTTTTTGCAATATAGTATTATTTTTAAAACTGCTATCAAGTTCTGTTTCATCATAAGTTATTTCATTCACTTCAAGAGCAACATCACCCTTATCTTTTGAGGGAGTAAGATGGGCAGATTTACAACTGAAATACAGAACAAGGAAGATGTATGTATTTGCTTTGTGATGTGCACTTTGCCAAGGAACATCTTAATCCTCACATGTACCTTACTGTGTCCCTCTTGTACAGCAACTTGCATGGTTCTGTTAACAGAAGCTCTGTGATACATGACACTGTCCCACTGTCTGAGGAATGTATGTTTTCCATTACTACTAATGCTTCTGAAAACAATGCTAACATGAATTAATTTTTATTATGTCTGAAGAAGCAGTGGGATACACTGCGAAAGCGCTCACATCTCTTGTTCAATAAAGAAGTTATTCTACAATTGTGTCATTGTTCAGCCACAGCACTAGAAATTTTTTGCTGTACTGCTTTTTTGCATTGGTTGGTGCTTTGGCGTTTGTCCAGAGAGTACAGGTTTGTGGTTTTTCTGTGTGACTATGAATTAATTTTTGCTGACTATTTACCTACATGCTCAGCATGTTCATTTTTTGAAATCCTAAGCCAGGATCCATATTAGAAGACCATCTTCCATCCAGGTGATGTAATAACACCAACTCCAGGATTCAAGAAGCTCGGCGCATGGACGGCATTAGCCTTGTGCCGACCATGCGGCGTAGAGATGGTGCAGCAGCACCTTATGCATATTAATGAAGGCGTGCTGCGGCAACGTCCACGTGCACAGGAAACGTGCCCAAGTGCAGGGGGCATGTCTAAGCACTGCACGAAGGTGTGCACATGTCGGCTGCAGACGCGCAACCTAAAATGCTGACTAGTACAGCCTGCCTCTAATAGTAATCACTCCTGTCAGTGTCCATGGATATTGAAATGTATGCAAAGCATACAAGACAGTTTTGCGAACACCAAAATAAAAAGTAAACACAAAGGCACGTAGCTGAATATTGAGCCCCCGTCCCTTGAACAAATGACATTTAAAACCCGTGCCTGTATTCCATTGTAGTGTTGATTATTATTCCAAGTGGAAGCAAAACGCAGCGTGTTTGTGCGCCGCTGCCCTTTGCTAAGCCTAGCCCAATGGTTAGGGTTACCACCTATCCCACTTTGTGAGGGACAGTCCCTCTCTGGGCAGTTGTGTCCTTACCAAAAATATTAAAAATGGCAAATGTCCTGCGATTGCATGACATAATTATGTCCCATATTTTATGTAATACTTCCATAAAATAGTTATTTCTGTATCTAAAATACCTAAATGTTACAAGAAACAGAATAAGCAACTAAACTGCTACAAGAATAAGCTTTCATTTAGGCATAAAAGTAAAGTTCTATCCTTTGTACTGACCATGGGTATGTGTCGGCCTGTAAAATCTGATGTGTGTCCTGAAAATGTCCCACCTTGGCTATTTGAAAAGGTGGCAACCCTACCAATAGTCCAAGCATGCGCTCAATATCTGCCCATTTGCGGTCCAAGTCATCCTTGTCTGGATGGCTTAAAGATGAATGGGTATTACCCGGGTCTACCTACCATGTCATGAAAGATAAGTATTTGCGTGTACCTATGTACGTGAAGTACAGCATGTGGAAGATCAAATATGGTAGGGTTGTCCTCACTACCATATTGGTACCAGAGATATGTAGAGTACGCAATGTGTTCTGTTGCCTGTGCCATGGGCCATCAACCAGAGAAGGGATGGATGGTGTGTGTGGAATATGGGGGGGTGACGGGTAATGTAATAATTCGCCAAGAGGATACTGGGTCGGATGTACAATAGGTGAACTGGAGGTGTATGAGGGAGCAGTGGGTGAATCAGAAAGGAAACCAAAGAACATACATTCACATCCACAATACACCCTGACAGGCCATACTGCAAAACACAATCCCACAAACATATGAACATTAAAATGTGAGATACACATGTACAGAAATGTTACCGGCTCACACCCACATAATGGTCTGGCCTGAACTGAGCCATCCAACCCCAACACACCTGGATACATAATTGAATACCCATCATCCCCTCCACAGCACACCACCCCCCCTTGCTGAACGTCCACCAAAACCACCCATACTCTGGCTGCTAGCTTGGCACAGCCATATCTGCACATAGTGCCCCCTACTCATATCTAGTAGGCAGTGTCACCCTAGGCAGTCTCAGACTTGCAAACTAAGTATCCCTTGCATGTATAACCCTCCCTCATTTTTGTAAAGCCAAAAGAATTGGAGTCATTGGTGTCCACAATTTTTGGCCATCCCTCATTGGATAAGTGTCTGTTATAAAGATTAGACTTGGTGGCACGACACGATATCCAGCGCCGTAGACATCCGGACACAAGTTGCATTAGCAGTAGTTGTCCACAACCTTCTCAGCCTCCAGCCAGTCCTGCAGAACCTATGACCCAGGATTAAACACCTGACCATGATGTAAGTCTCCCCACGTGCATTATTGGGAATATATACCTTTCACATGTTCCCATGAAGCTTCCCCATAGCCATCTTCCAAATAGTACATGTCCACAAATTGTATACCCCATCCAGGTTCCTCGTCATAATGATGCACACAACCCCTGTATATAAACAGTACAGATACCTCCCATATGCGGTTGTTCATATACATGGCCATGTATAACTCCGATATGTAGTCATATATCTATAAATGTACATACTTATATTTGTATAGCTACACGTCACACATACATGCATATAAGTAGTTGTCAAGTATGTGTCCAATTCATAAATATGTATACTTGCAAATGTATACATATGCCACTCAGAAACATATGAACAGTAACATGTACTATACATGTGTATACCACCTGACTGTGACATTTGTTGCCAGTACTGTGGAATGGCTGTAGTAAAGTCATATATCCTAATTACCATCCATACAGAATTTATCACAGATGGTTTAGTGGTAAAACCAGTGACTATG